>NC_057407.1:57374946-57454763 GCF_019320065.1 Cervus canadensis | reverse complement strand
GGACGTGGAAATAGTGTGTGCTTTCTTAAAGAAACGGAGGGCAGAGAGGAGAAGGAGGAGGCAATCAGGAGGCAGGAGCAGACAAAGAAGGGACGAGGCTGCGTGAGGCAACACGGGGGATGGCTCTGAACAGGTCCCAATGAGTTGAAAAGAAACGAATGAACCACAACACCACAGCCACAGCCATCTTTCCCAATGGATTCTTTGGCCACCCAGGTCTCTAAAGCCAACCACGGGGGCTTCACATGAGAACAGTCAGGGGCTTGTATGTACTTCGAAACCACTGTGTCTAGGAATTCAGGAACGGGTTTGCAAGGAAATCATGCCTGTTTGTCTGCGGGTGACGGGGGGATTCTGGTGGCAGGGCGAGCTGAGTCACGACACCCTGAGGGTCAGAGAGACACACGGAGATGATTGGCCTTTGCAGCTCTACCGGGCATGTGTGTTGACATGGAGTCTGGTCGTGAAAGCGGTTGTGTGGGTAGGTCCCTACTGCTGGCTCAGAGGATCTGACCTCGGGAAACCCGCCCAGAGCAGGCACCCCGAAACCGAGGGAAGCATGTCCCTGACGGACTATTTTAGGGAGAGCTGCAGGCATGGCCGGTGGCTAGACGCTGAGTCCCAGACGGGGGCTCCGCCCCCCTCCCCCAAACGCCCTCTCCCTCTCTCCGTCCCCAACTCTCTCTGTCTCCCTTCCTTCTCTCCCTCCCTCCCTCTCCCACTCAGCCTTCCCCAAGCCTCTCCCTTCACCCCCACCCTCTCCCTTCACCCCCACCCTCTCCCTCCATCCACTCGCCCCCTCCTACCTTGCGTTTCCCAGCCTTCCACCTTCCCACTGCCCTATCTCCCACTCCCACTCCCTCGGCTGGCCCTGGCCTAGGGAAGGAGTGTGGACTGTGTGGACTGTGTGGACTGCTGGAAAGACGCAACCAGAACACAGAAGAGTCAGACCAAAAGGACTTGTGCAGAGCACAGGGTTTCTTTATTGGCTCCATGGAATGTCCGCTCTTAGCCACCCTCTTGGTCACTGGAATACTGGGATTCCTTGAGGCTTCAGGTGGGCTGTGCCTCTTGGAGGGGCCCATACTTCCCACAGGTCCAGCTCTAGTGTTTGTCCCCAAAGTTGCTGGTAGTCATCCCGTTACTATGCTCTCCGCCCGCCACACCCCCCAACCTAAATCTTCCCTACTCCGAGACCTCCGTGGCTCGGCATCCGAGGCAAGGAGACCTGAAAGGGGCTCAGGGAAGAAGGTGCCCCTTTCCTTCTTCTCCCTCTAAGGCCGAGGGCCTGGGGAGCCTGGCAGCATGTCCAGGAGGGCCTGGTAATCCTCCTCACTGAGGGGTGCTTCCAGGATTGCCTCAACTCCTTCTTCCCCTGCAGCGGCCCCTGGTGAAGACCAGGGCGTGTCCTGGATGAACGTGGCAGCCATGATTTCCTCTAGGAGGCTGGGTGACTCGGGGAGGGCTGGATGGTACACTGGGATGACAGGAGAGGACCCCAGGGAAGGACCCAGCGAGCCCGGGATGCATGTGACGGCCAGGAGCTCATCTTGGAGGCTGGGTGAGCCTGGGAGGGCGAGGTGTGCTCCTGCATCTGCAGAGGGCCCCAGGGAAGGCCCCATCGTGTCCAGGACGCCGGTGGCCTCCAAGAGCTCATCTAGGAAGCTGGGTGCGCCTGGGAGGGCAGGGTGCACTCCTGCATCTGCAGCGGTCCCCGGGGAAGGCGCCTGCGAGTCCGCAATGCCCATGGCCTCCAAGAGCTCGTCTAGAAAGCTGGGTGCGCCTGGGAGGGCAGGGTGCACTCCTGCATCTGCAGAAGCGCCCGGGGAAGGCACATGCGAGTCCACAATGCCCGTGGCCTCCAAGAGCTCGTCTAGAAAGATGGGTGCGCCTGGGAGGGCGGTGCACTCTGCTGTGCAGCGCCCGGGGAAGGCGCTGCCATTCCGTGATGCCTGTGGCCTCCATGAGCTCGTCTAGGAAGCTGGGTGCGTCTGGCAGGGCAGGGTGCACTCCTGCATCTGCAGCGGCCCCCAGGGAAGGGGCCTGCGTGTCCGGGATGCCCGTGGCCTCCACAAACTCTTCTAGGAAGCTGGCTGCACCTGGGAGGGCAGGGTGCTCTCCTGCATCTGCAGCGGCCCCCAGGGAAGGCGCCTGCGTGTCCAGGATGCCCGTGGCCTCCACGAACTCTTCTAGGAAGCTGGGTGCACCTGGGAGGGCAGGGTGCTCTCCTGCATCTGCAGAAGCCCCCGGGGAAGGCGCCTGCCATTCCGTGATGCCCTGGGCCTCCATGAGCTCATCTAGAAAGCTGGGTGCGTCTGGCAGGGCAAGGAGTGCATCCTGCTCTGCAGCGGCGCCAGGGAAGGGGCCTGGCTCGGCTCTGGGATGCCGTGCCTCCAGAACTCTTCTAGGAAGCTGGGTGCACCTGGGAGGGCAGGGTGCGCTCCTGCATCTGCAGCGGCCCCCGCGGAAGGCGCCTGCATTTCCAGGATGCCGGTGGCCGCCAAGACCTCATCTAGGAGGTTTGTTGAGCTTGGAAGGCTGGGCGGATGGGGCTGTGGCTCTAGCGGTGGGGCCGTGCCTTCACCAACGGGTGACTCCGGCGCCCGCCTGATGTGTGTCTCAGGCTGTAGAGGCGGCAGGATGGCCCCTGGCCCAGGCTGCCAAGGGGCCGTGTCAGCAGGGGAGCACGGGGCCCAGGGCACTGCAGTGGGGGGGGTGGTGGCTTTCTTCATTTGGCTGGAGAGCACCGGGCTGGGCTGGATCAGAAGAACATCAACGGTGGCCCACACAGACGCCGAGGCAGTCACGGGCACCCAGAAGGTGGGGGCCCAAAAGGAGCGGCTGGCAGCCAAGGGTGGCATGCTCTCGGTGTGTCTGGAGGGGCCAAGGGGCGGAGAGGTGCTGTGAAGGCGGGTGGGGCCCTTCGTCTCTGGAGCAGGAGCGGTCGTGCCGATGCGCCCCTTGGTCCTGGGCACTGGCCTTGCAGGCCCCCTTGCGCTCTGCTGGGGGTGCCGAGCTCTTCGGTTTTGAAACCATATCTAGGGGAGCAAAAGGCAGACAGGCACATCAGAAGTCGTGACCTTCCAGATCAACGTGCTGGCGCCTCTGTGGCACCCATTCGACACCCCGCCTGGCCACCCGTCCTCTGATCTGGCAGGCCCAGGGTGAGTTCTGCAGGGCCATTTTCTGCAAACGAATCCCTGGGCCCTGGGAAATGAGGGGCGCCTGCAGGGCCCAAAGCGCCGCATAACCCACCACTCAGCCCACCAACTTTCGGCCCCCTCCCCCCTAGCCCAAGCCCCGGCCCAAGCCGACGTGTATCCAGCTCCAAAGGCTTGGCAGGGCTGAACGTGCCCGTCTCCTGGGCCACGGCCTGGGCCCATGCGCTGGGTGGAGAACGTACCTGGATTCGAGCTTCTGGGATTCCCGTCTGACGAGCCAGTTCTTCCCTGGCGGCAATCCCCGGAAAGCGATCCCTCGTGAAGGCTTGCACAAGGATCCTTGTTTGAGAAGGAGAGATGACTGTCCTCTTTCTCCTGGCCTCTCTGGCCGAGTCTTCTACCAAGGAAAGAACACACCGAGAGGAGAGGACTTTAAGGCCCATGGGACCTTGACAACACAGATACCCTAGATGGTGTGCAGGGGGTGGACAGTCCCACACACATGAATCACTTCAGGTGGCTCTGCAGCCGGGGCGGGGTTCTAGGGAATACACCCACAGATGGATCGCGTGCCTGGATCCATGGTGGAGGTGTGCATGCACACACGCACGCACGCACACTCGGCACACATGCATGCCCCTGTGTGTCTCCTTGTTCCTCCGGTCTTGCCGCAGAGTGCCCTGAAGCATGCTCCTCGGCCAAGGTTGCCTGGGCGGCCGGAGGCTAAAGTTCCCGACGGGGACTGGGGAGGGGGTGCAAAGGGGGAACAGTGCTGCCCGTCCACGCTGCCTGGGGACATGGTGGCCCTATCTGGGTCACTGATGGGGGACGCAACCAGATGGCCCTGTTTCCTCCCTCCTTGGTGTTTCTGAGCCTCTGGTGGTCATCCACCAGCAGAGAGAATTCTCTGTCAAGAGGGGGAGGTTTCGGGACCCTCTCTGGGGGGCTTGCCTTTGCAGAACGCTGGGTAACTTACCTTGAGTGGAAGACTGAGGTCGAGGAGGTGTCGACGGTGGCCTGGCCGTGGACCGTGGCGCCCCTTCCCCGTCTTGGTGCATATTTGCAGACGGCGATCGGCTCTGCTTTAGCCATCGTCTTCGTTGGTTCTGAAACCAGACCTAGGGGCAAACAGAGAGAATTCGACCTCAAGAGAAAGGCCTCCGGATGCTTTCTGCTGACGCGGATCGGCACGGGGAGCCTGAGAGGGAGAACGGGTGGAGAGAGAGGGCCCTACCTGAACTCTGCTTTCGGCAATGCCAAGCTCTCGGGCCAGTCGTTCCCTGGTCGCTATCCCAGGGTAAGGGTTCTGTTGAAAGAGCGCTTGCAGGGTGTCCTTCTGGCTCAGCTTCAGAACAAGCCTCCTCCTTCGAGATCCTCTGGCGATGGGGCCTGTGGAAGAGACGAAAGGGAAAAGTCTCAGAGGACGTGGGGGTGGGAGAGGACTCGACGGAAGTGCCCAAGCATGCTCCCCGCCCAGGGCCGTTGCCCCTGTGCCTCAGCAAAGCCGGGAGCCCGGGGACGCCTCTGCATTTGGAGGTCACTTGGCTACACCCCGAGAGCCAGGCTGAGAGTCAAGGGCAGTGGGGAAATCCCCCACGCCCCACCCACGCCGGAATCCAGGGAACACCAGCAAGCAGAAAGGAAGCCAAACCCGCCCCTGAAACAAAGCTGGCAAGAAATCCCACCCACCAAAGACCAGCACACCATCCCGCCTGTGTGCAGAGACATTTTTCCACCTGCCTGAGCAGATGCCTGGAAAACGTCTCGATGGGACCTCTCCCACAATTCCCTCCATCACGATGCCAGCGTGGGGGAGGGAACCTGGCTTCTCGGGGCTAACAGGAGCCAGGGCCATATTTGCCATCACTAGGGGAACAGGAAATGAAAGGGAAGGAAGCCGAAGCGAAGCCCAACACGCAACGCCTGACGGAAGACAGAAGGCCCTAGGCCATTGTGGAGAGCAAGCCACTGAAGGTGGCAAAGCCACAGAGCTCCCCGACTTCCATTTCCATGGCAAGATGAGGAAATAGGGCCCCATGCCAGTTCCCCTACCGGCCCCCCGACCACACAACCAACACCATCATCACAGAAAAGAGAAAGGAGAAGCCATGTGTGTGCCAAAGGAGCCAAACGACCAAACGGTGCCTCTCTGGGCACACCTGACGCCTGGAAACCAGGGACCCAGCTGACCGGTGCCTGGATTTCTTGGCGGTCAGTCAACACGGTTGCCGTGGGCCCTTGGCCGGGCTATCCACAGACCCCCCCCACCACCCCCCGAGACGTGATCCGACCCCAGGGAGCGAGGGCAAACGTACCGCCTGAGGTGCTGGAGGAGCTGGACGAAGCCATGGTGGGAGAGCCACAAGGACGCTGCAGACTGCCTTCTCAGTGGGCCAGGACCCAGCAGCTCGGGACTTTGGATAGGGTGAGGCAGCTCCGCCCCTATTGACGTCAATGGTGGTGGGTGCTTAGTCAGAGGGGACGCCCCTGGCCGCCAAGCAGAGACCCTGGAAAGAATCCCGTGGAGCCAGTGGGCTTTCATGGGCATGGCCCGTGCCCCAGACCCCCAAGGTCCAGGTTGGGCTGGGGGGGCCGTTGGGGCTTTTGGTGTGTGGCCCTGCCACGCAGCATCTGGAATCAACCCCAGGCTTGGGGGCCCTCGGCAGTGCACAGAGTCCTAACTGCCTGGTATTCCCCTAGGTCCCTTTGAAGTTGCCGCCCACGCCCCCTTTCCCAGCCTGCCTTGCCTTCCGAACGCCCTGGCTTTTCCCGCCTTTTCACATTGCACACATACGTTGGCCGCAATGGCCTCCGCCGGCTCCTCCGAGGCATTCCCGCACACTGGACGCTCTCTCCGGTGCCTCCTCCTAGATCCTTTAAATCCTTGCCTCCCTTTCCCACATTCCTCCCCACCTCCTCCGTGCCCCCCTGGCGTCCTTTCCCGACAGCAGTCCCAGTCCACCACCCTGCCCACACCCACCCTACCCCCACCCCCACCAAATACCCCCAAGTTTTTGACTTGCCAGAATCCCACGTCGACTGCCAGAGACGTGATGGGCCAGCGTCTCGAATGGCAACTCACACCGTTTGGGGCTTTTGCAGGTGTACCCTGATGCTCGCACTTCCCCAGTCCACCCCCTACCCAAAGTGCCCTGGGGAGACCTGGGAAACGGGACACTGTAATTCCTACTCCTCAGGGGAAGGTAGTTGTACTACTTAGTGGGTCTACTACTTAGTGGAAGGTGGTTCCACTAAGCCAAGGAAGGAAGCATGCACGTTCTGGACCGAGACACGCCCTGACCTGTGCCAACAACTGGACGTGGAAATAGTGTGTGCTTTCTTAAAGAAACGGAGGGCAGAGAGGAGAAGGAGGAGGCAATCAGGAGGCAGGAGCAGACAAAGAAGGGATGAGGCTGCGTGAGGCAACACGGGGGATGGCTCTGAACAGGTCCCAATGAGTTGAAAAGAAACGAACGAACCACAACACCACAGCCACAGCCATCTTTCCCAATGGATTCTTTGGCCACCCAGGTCTCTAAAGCCAATCACGGGGGCTTCACATGAGAACAGTCAGGGGCTTGTATGTACTTCGAAACCACTGTGTCTAGGAATTCAGGAACGGGTTTGCAAGGAAATCATGCCTGTTTGTCTGCGGGTGACGGGGGGATTCTGGTGGCAGGGCGAGCTGAGTCACGACACCCTGAGGGTCAGAGAGACACACGGAGATGATTGGCCTTTGCAGCTCTACCGGGCATGTGTGTTGACATGGAGTCTGGTCGTGAAAGCGGTTGTGTGGGTAGGTCCCTACTGCTGGCTCAGAGGATCTGACCTCGGGAAACCCGCCCAGAGCAGGCACCCCGAAACCGAGGGAAGCATGTCCCTGACGGACTATTTTAGGGAGAGCTGCAGGCATGGCCGGTGGCTAGACGCTGAGTCCCAGACGGGGGCTCCGGCCCCCTCCCCCAAACGCCCTCTCCCTCTCTCCGTCCCCAACTCTCTCTGTCTCCCTCCCTTCTCTCCCTCCCTCCCTCTCCCACTCAGCCTTCCCCAAGCCTCTCCCTTCACCCCCACCCTCTCCCTTCACCCCCACCCTCTCCCTCCATCCACTCGCCCCCTCCTACCTTGCGTTTCCCAGCCTTCCACCTTCCCACTGCCCTATCTCCCACTCCCACTCCCTCGGCTGGCCCTGGCCTAGGGAAGGAGTGTGGACTGCGTGGACTGCTGGAAAGACGCAACCAGAACACAGAAGAGTCAGACCAAAAGGACTTGTGCAGAGCACAGGGTTTCTTTATTGGCTCCACGGAATGTCCGCTCTTAGCCACCCTCTTGGTCACTGGAATACTGGGATTCCTTGAGGCTTCAGGTGGGCTGTGCCTCTTGGAGGGGCCCATACTTCCCACAGGTCCAGCTCTAGTGTTTGTCCCCAAAGTTGCTGGTAGTCATCCCGTTACTATGCTCTCCGCCCGCCAACCCCCCCCCCCCCAACCTAAATCTTCCCTACTCCGAGACCTCCGTGGCTTGGCATCCGAGGCAAGGAGACCTGAAAGGGGCTCAGGGAAGAAGGTGCCCCTTTCCTTCTTCTCCCTCTAAGGCCGAGGGCCTGGGGAGCCTGGCAGCATGTCCAGGAGGGCCTGGTAATCCTCCTCACTGAGGGGTGCTTCCAGGATTGCCTCAACTCCTTCTTCCCCTGCAGCGGCCCCTGGTGAAGACCAGGGCGTGTCCTGGATGAACGTGGCAGCCATGATTTCCTCTAGGAGGCTGGGTGACTCGGGGAGCGCTGGATGGTACACTGGGATGACAGGACAGGACCCCAGGGAAGGACCCAGCGAGCCCGGGATGCATGTGATGGCCAGGAGCTCATCTTGGAGGCTGGGTGAGCCTGGGAGGGCGAGGTGTGCTCCTGCATCTGCAGAGGGCCCCAGGGAAGGCCCCATCGTGTCCAGGACGCCGGTGGCCTCCAAGAGCTCATCTAGGAAGCTGGGTGCGCCTGGGAGGGCAGGGTGCACTCCTGCATCTGCAGCGGTCCCCAGGGAAGGCGCCTGCGAGTCCGCAATGCCCATGGCCTCCAAGAGCTCGTCTAGAAAGCTGGGTGCGCCTGGGAGGGCAGGGTGCACTCCTGCATCTGCAGAAGCGCCCGGGGAAGGCGCCTGCGAGTCCACAATGCCCGTGGCCTCCAAGAGCTCGTCTAGGAAGCTGGGTGCACCTGGGAGGGCAGGGTGCACTCCTGCATGTGCAGCAGCCCCCGGGGAAGGCGCCTGCCATTCCGTGATGCCCGTGGCCTCCATGAGCTCGTCTAGGAAGCTGGGTGCGTCTGGCAGGGCAGGGTGCACTCCTGCATCTGCAGCGGCCCCCAGGGAAGGGGCCTGCGTGTCCGGGATGCCCGTGGCCTCCACAAACTCTTCTAGGAAGCTGGGTGCACCTGGGAGGGCAGGGTGCTCTCCTGCATCTGCAGCGGCCCCCAGGGAATGCGCCTGCGTGTCCAGGATGCCCGTGGCCTCCACGAACTCTTCTAGGAAGCTGGGTGCACCTGGGAGGGCAGGGTGCTCTCCTGCATCTGCAGAAGCCCCCGGGGAAGGCGCCTGCCATTCCGTGATGCCCTGGGCCTCCATGAGCTCATCTAGAAAGCTGGGTGCGTCTGGCAGGGCAGGGTGCACTCCTGCATCTGCAGCGGCCCCCAGGGAAGGGGCCTGCGTGTCTGGGATGCCCGTGGCCTCCACGAACTCTTCTAGGAAGCTGGGTGTGCCTGGGAGGGCAGGGTGCGCTCCTGCATCTGCAGCGGCCCCCGCGGAAGGCGCCTGCATTTCCAGGATGCCGGTGGCCGCCAAGACCTCATCTAGGAGGTTTGTTGAGCTTGGAAGGCTGGGCGGATGGGGCTGTGGCTCTAGCGGTGGGGCCGTGCCTTCACCAACGGGTGACTCCGGCTCCCGCCTGATGTGTGTCTCAGGCTGTAGAGGCGGCAGGATGGCCCCTGGCCCAGGCTGCCAAGGGGCCGTGTCAGCAGGGGAGCCCGCGGCCCAGGGCACTGCAACCTGGGGAGGAGCTGGTGGCTTCTCACTTGGCTGGAGAGCCACCGGGCTGGGCTGGATCACGAAGAACATCAACGGCTGGCCCACACAGACCCCAGAGGCAGTCGCGGGCACCCAGAAGGTGGGGGCGCCCAAAGGAGCGGCTGCAGCCAAGGGTGGCATGCTCTCGTGTGTCTGAGAGGGGCCAAGGGGAGGAGAGGTGCTGTGGACAGCGGGTGGGGCCCTTCGGTCCTCTGGAGCAGGAGCGGTCGTGGCCGATGCGCCGCCTGGTCCTCGGGCCTGGCCATTGCCAGGCCCCCTTGCGCTCTGCTGGGGGTGCCGAGCTCTTCGGTTTTGAAACCATATCTAGGGGAGCAAAAGGCAGACAGGCACATCAGAAGTCGTGACCGTCCAGATCAACGTGCTGGCGCCTCTGTGGCACCCATTCGACACCCCGCCTGGCCACCCGTCCTCTGATCTGGCAGGCCCAGGGTGAGTTCTGCAGGGCCATTTTCTGCAAACGAATCCCTGGGCCCTGGGAAATGAGGGGCGCCTGCAGGGCCCAAAGCGCCACATAACCCACCACTCAGCCCACCAACTTTCGGCCCCCTCCCCCCTAGCCCAAGCCCCGGCCCAAGCCGACGTGTATCCAGCTCCAAAGGCTTGGCAGGGCTGAACGCGCCCGTCTCCTGGGCCACGGCCTGGGCCCATGCGCTGGGTGGAGAACGTACCTGGATTCGAGCTTCTGGGATTCCCGTCTGACGAGCCAGTTCTTCCCTGGCGGCAATCCCCGGAAAGCGATCCCTCGTGAAGGCTTGCACAAGGATCCTTGTTTGAGAAGGAGAGATGACTGTCCTCTTTCTCCTGGCCTCTCTGGCCGAGTCTTCTACCAAGGAAAGAACACACCGAGAGGAGAGGACTTTAAGGCCCATGGGACCTTGACAACACAGACACCCTAGATGGTGTGCAGGGGGTGGACAGTCCCACACACATGAATCACTTCAGGTGGCTCTGCAGCCGGGGCGGGGTTCTAGGGAATACACCCACAGATGGATCGCGTGCCTGGATCCATGGTGGAGGTGTGCATGCACACACGCACGCACGCACACTCGGCACACATGCATGCCCCTGTGTGTCTCCTTGTTCCTCCGGTCTTGCCGCAGAGTGCCCTGAAGCATGCTCCTCGGCCAAGGTTGCCTGGGCGGCCGGAGGCTAAAGTTCCCGACGGGGACTGGGGAGGGGGTGCAAAGGGGGAACAGTGCTGCCCGTCCACGCTGCCTGGGGACATGGTGGCCCTATCTGGGTCACTGATGGGGGACGCAACCAGATGGCCCTGTTTCCTCCCTCCTTGGTGTTTCTGAGCCTCTGGTGGTCATCCACCAGCAGAGAGAATTCTCTGTCAAGAGGGGGAGGTTTCGGGACCCTCTCTGGGGGGCTTGCCTTTGCAGAACGCTGGGTAACTTACCTTGAGTGGAAGACTGAGGTCGAGGAGGTGTCGACGGTGGCCTGGCCGTGGACCGTGGCGCCCCTTCCCCGTCTTGGTGCATATTTGCAGACGGCGATCGGCTCTGCTTTAGCCATCGTCTTCGTTGGTTCTGAAACCAGACCTAGGGGCAAACAGAGAGAATTCGACCTCAAGAGAAAGGCCTCCGGATGCTTTCTGCTGACGCGGATCGGCACGGGGAGCCTGAGAGGGAGAACGGGTGGAGAGAGAGGGCCCTACCTGAACTCTGCTTTCGGCAATGCCAAGCTCTCGGGCCAGTCGTTCCCTGGTCGCTATCCCAGGGTAAGGGTTCTGTTGAAAGAGCGCTTGCAGGGTGTCCTTCTGGCTCAGCTTCAGAACAAGCCTCCTCCTTCGAGATCCTCTGGCGATGGGGCCTGTGGAAGAGATGAAAGGGAAAAGTCTCAGAGGACGTGGGGGTGGGAGAGGACTCGACGGAAGTGCCCAAGCATGCTCCCCGCCCAGGGCCGTTGCCCCTGTGCCTCAGCAAAGCCGGGAGCCCGGGGACGCCTCTGCATTTGGAGGTCACTTGGCTACACCCCGAGAGCCAGGCTGAGAGTCAAGGGCAGTGGGGAAATCCCCCACGCCCCACCCACGCCGGAATCCAAGGAACACCAGCAAGCAGAAAGGAAGCCAAACCCGCCCCTGAAACAAAGCTGGCAAGAAATCCCACCCACCAAAGACCAGCACACCATCCCGCCTGTGTGCGGAGACATTTTTCCACCTGCCTGAGCAGATGCCTGGAAAACGTCTCGATGGGACCTCTCCCACAATTCCCTCCATCACGATGCCAGCGGGGGGGAGGGAACCTGGCTTCTCGGGGCTAACAGGAGCCAGGGCCATATTTGCCATCACTAGGGGAACAGGAAATGAAAGGGAAGGAAGCCGAAGCGAAGCCCAACACGCAGCGCCTGACGGAAGACAGAAGGCCCTAGGCCATTGTGGAGAGCAAGCCACTGAAGGTGGCAAAGCCACAGAGCTCCCCGACTTCCATTTCCATGGCAAGATGAGGAAATAGGGCCCCATGCCAGTTCCCCTACCGGCCCCCCGACCACACAACCAACACCATCATCACAGAAAAGAGAAAGGAGAAGCCATGTGTGTGCCAAAGGAGCCAAACGACCAAACGGTGCCTCTCTGGGCACACCTGACGCCTGGAAACCAGGGACCCAGCTGACCGGTGCCTGGCTTTCTTGGCGGTCAGTCAACACGGTTGCCGTGGGCCCTTGGCCGGGCTATCCACAGACCCCCCCCACCACCCCCCGAGACGTGATCCGACCCCAGGGAGCGAGGGCAAACGTACCGCCTGAGGTGCTGGAGGAGCTGGACGAAGCCATGGTGGGAGAGCCACAAGGACGCTGCAGACTGCCTTCTCAGTGGGCCAGGACCCAGCAGCTCGGGACTTTGGATAGGGTGAGGCAGCTCCGCCCCTATTGACGTCAATGGTGGTGGGTGCTTAGTCAGAGGGGACGCCCCTGGCCGCCAAGCAGAGACCCTGGAAAGAATCCCGTGGAGCCAGTGGGCTTTCATGGGCATGGCCAGTGCCCCAGACCCCCAAGGTCCAGGTTGGGCTGGGGGGGCCGTTGGGGCTTTTGGTGTGTGGCCCTGCCACGCAGCATCTGGAATCAACCCCAGGCTTGGGGGCCCTCGGCAGTGCACAGAGTCCTAACTGCCTGGTATTCCCCTAGGTCCCTTTGAAGTTGCCGCCCACGCCCCCTTTCCCAGCCTGCCTTGCCTTCCGAACGCCCTGGCTTTTCCCGCCTTTTCACATTGCACACATACGTTGGCCGCAATGGCCTCCGCCGGCTCCTCCGAGGCATTCCCGCACACTGGACGCTCTCTCCGGTGCCTCCTCCTAGATCCTTTAAATCCTTGCCTCCCTTTCCCACATTCCTCCCCACCTCCTCCGTGCCCCCCTGGCGTCCTTTCCCGACAGCAGTCCCAGTCCACCACCCTGCCCACACCCACCCTACCCCCACCCCCACCAAATACCCCCAAGTCTTTGACTTGCCAGAATCCCACGTCGACTGCCAGAGACGTGATGGGCCAGCGTCTCGAATGGCAACTCACACCGTTTGGGGCTTTTGCAGGTGCACCCTGATGCTCGCACTTCCCCAGTCCACCCCCTAGCCAAAGTGCCCTGGGGAGACCTGGGAAACGGGACACTGTAATTCCTACTCCTCAGGGGAAGGTGGTTGTACTACTTAGTGGGTCTACTACTTAGTGGAAGGTGGTTCCACTAAGCCAAGGAAGGAAGCATGCACGTTCTGGACCGAGACACGCCCTGACCTGTGCCAACAACTGGACGTGGAAATAGTGTGTGCTTTCTTAAAGAAACGGAGGGCAGAGAGGAGAAGGAGGAGGCAATCAGGAGGCAGGAGCAGACAAAGAAGGGACGAGGCTGCATGAGGCAACACGGGGGATGGCTCTGAACAGGTCCCAATGAGTTGAAAAGAAACGAATGAACCACAACACCACAGCCACAGCCATCTTTCCCAATGGATTCTTTGGCCACCCAGGTCTCTAAAGCCAATCACGGGGGCTTCACATGAGAACAGTCAGGGGCTTGTATGTACTTCGAAACCACTGTGTCTAGGAATTCAGGAACGGGTTTGCAAGGAAATCATGCCTGTTTGTCTGCGGGTGACGGGGGGATTCTGGTGGCAGGGCGAGCTGAGTCACGACACCCTGAGGGTCAGAGAGACACACGGAGATGATTGGCCTTTGCAGCTCTACCGGGCATGTGTGTTGACATGGAGTCTGGTCGTGAAAGCGGTTGTGTGGGTAGGTCCCTACTGCTGGCTCAGAGGATCTGACCTCGGGAAACCCGCCCAGAGCAGGCACCCCGAAACCGAGGGAAGCATGTCCCTGACGGACTATTTTAGGGAGAGCTGCAGGCATGGCCGGTGGCTAGACGCTGAGTCCCAGACGGGGGCTCCGCCCCCCTCCCCCAAACGCCCTCTCCCTCTCTCCGTCCCCAACTCTCTCTGTCTCCCTCCCTTCTCTCCCTCCCTCCCTCTCCCACTCAGCCTTCCCCAAGCCTCTCCCTTCACCCCCACCCTCTCCCTTCACCCCCACCCTCTCCCTCCATCCACTCGCCCCCTCCTACCTTGCGTTTCCCAGCCTTCCACCTTCCCACTGCCCTATCTCCCACTCCCACTCCCTCGGATCGCCCTGGCCTAGGGAAGGAGTGTGGACTGTGTGGACTGTGTGGACTGCTGGAAAGACGCAACCAGAACACAGAAGAGTCAGACCAAAAGGACTTGTGCAGAGCACAGGGTTTCTTTATTGGCTCCACGTCATGTCCGCTCTTAGCCACCCTCTTGGTCACTGGAATACTGGGATTCCTTGAGGCTTCAGGTGGGCTGTGCCTCTTGGAGGGGCCCATACTTCCCACAGGTCCAGCTCTAGTGTTTGTCCCCAAAGTTGCTGGTAGTCATCCCGTTACTATGCTCTCCGCCCGCCAACCCCCCCCCCCCCAACCTAAATCTTCCCTACTCCGAGACCTCCGTGGCTTGGCATCCGAGGCAAGGAGACCTGAAAGGGGCTCAGGGAAGAAGGTGCCCCTTTCCTTCTTCTCCCTCTAAGGCCGAGGGCCTGGGGAGCCTGGCAGCATGTCCAGGAGGGCCTGGTAATCCTCCTCACTGAGGGGTGCTTCCAGGATTGCCTCAACTCCTTCTTCCCCTGCAGCGGCCCCTGGTGAAGACCAGGGCGTGTCCTGGATGAACGTGGCAGCCATGATTTCCTCTAGGAGGCTGGGTGACTCGGGGAGGGCTGGATGGTACACTGGGATGACAGGAGAGGACCCCAGGGAAGGACCCAGTGAGCCCGGGATGCATGTGACGGCCAGGAGCTCATCTTGGAGGCTGGGTGAGCCTGGGAGGGCGAGGTGTGCTCCTGCATCTGCAGAGGGCCCCAGGGAAGGCCCCATCGTGTCCAGGACGCCGGTGGCCTCCAAGAGCTCATCTAGGAAGCTGGGTGCGCCTGGGGGGGCAGGGTGCACTCCTGCATCTGCAGCGGTCCCCAGGGAAGGGGCCTGCGTGTCTGGGATGCCCGTGGCCTCCACGAACTCTTCTAGGAAGCTGGGTGTTCCTGGGAGGGCAGGGTGCGCTCCTGCATCTGCAGCGGCCCCCGCGGAAGGCGCCTGCATTTCCAGGATGCCGGTGGCCGCCAAGACCTCATCTAGGAGGTTTGTTGAGCTTGGAAGGCTGGGCGGATGGGGCTGTGGCTCTAGCGGTGGGGCCGTGCCTTCACCAACGGGTGACTCCGGCTCCCGCCTGATGTGTGTCTCAGGCTGTAGACGCGGCAGGATGGCCCCTGGCCCAGGCTGCCAAGGGGCCGTGTCAGCAGGGGAGCACGGGGCCCAGGGCACTGCAACCTGGGGAGGAGGTGGTGGCTTCTCACTTGGCTGGAGAGCCACCGGGCTGGGCTGGATCACGAAGAACATCAACGGCTGGCCCACACAGACCCCAGAGGCAGTCGCGGGCACCCAGAAGGTGGGGGCGCCCAAAGGAGCGGCTGCAGCCAAGGGTGGCATGCTCTCGTGTGTCTGAGAGGGGCCAAGGGGAGGAGAGGTGCTGTGGACAGCGGGTGGGGCCCTTCAGTCCTCTGGAGCAGGAGCGGTCGTGGCCGATGCGCCGCCTGGTCCTCGGGCCTGGCCATTGCCAGGCCCCCTTGCGCTCTGCTGGGGGTGCCGAGCTCTTCGGTTTTGAAACCATATCTAGGGGAGCAAAAGGCAGACAGGCACATCAGAAGTCGTGACCTTCCAGATCAACGTGCTGGCGCCTCTGTGGCACCCATTCGACACCCCGCCTGGCCACCCGTCCTCTGATCTGGCAGGCACAGGGTGAGTTCTGCAGGGCCATTTTCTGCAAACGAATCCCTGGGCCCTGGGAAATGAGGGGCGCCTGCAGGGCCCAAAGCGCCACATAACCCACCACTCAGCCCACCAACTTTCGGCCCCCTCCCCCCTAGCCCAAGCCCCGGCCCAAGCCGACGTGTATCCAGCTCCAAAGGCTTGGCAGGGCTGAACGCGCCCGTCTCCTGGGCCACGGCCTGGGCCCATGCGCTGGGTGGAGAACGTACCTGGATTCGAGCTTCTGGGATTCCCGTCTGACGAGCCAGTTCTTCCCTGGCGGCAATCCCCGGAAAGCGATCCCTCGTGAAGGCTTGCACAAGGATCCTTGTTTGAGAAGGAGAGATGACTGTCCTCTTTCTCCTGGCCTCTCTGGCCGAGTCTTCTACCAAGGAAAGAACACACCGAGAGGAGAGGACTTTAAGGCCCATGGGACCTTGACAACACAGACACCCTAGATGGTGTGCAGGGGGTGGACAGTCCCACACACATGAATCACTTCAGGTGGCTCTGCAGCCGGGGCGTGGTTCTAGGGAATACACCCACAGATGGATCGCGTGCCTGGATCCATGGTGGAGGTGTGCATGCACACACGCACACACACACACTCGGCACACATGCATGCCCCTGTGTGTCTCCTTGTTCCTCCGGTCTTGCCGCAGAGTGCCCTGAAGCATGCTCCTCGGCCAAGGTTGCCTGGGCGGCCGGAGGCTAAAGTTCCCGACGGGGACTGCGGAGGGGGTGCAAAGGGGGAACAGTGCTGCCCGTCCACGCCGCCTGGGGACATGGTGGCCCTATCTGGGTCACTGATGGGGGACGCAACCAGATGGCCCTGTTTCCTCCCTCCTTGGTGTTTCTGAGCCTCTGGTGGTCATCCACCAGCAGAGAGAATTCTCTGTCAAGAGGGGGAGGTTTCGGGACCCTCTCTGGGGGGCTTGCCTTTGCAGAACGCTGGGTAACTTACCTTGAGTGGAAGACTGAGGTCGAGGAGGTGTCGACGGTGGCCTGGCCGTGGACCGTGGCGCCCCTTCCCCGTCTTGGTGCATATTTGCAGACGGCGATCGGCTCTGCTTTAACCATCGTCTTCGTTGGTTCTGAAACCAGACCTAGGGGCAAACAGAGAGAATTCGTCCTCAAGAGAAAGGCCTCCGGATGCTTTCTGCTGACGCGGATCGGCACGGGGAGCCTGAGAGGGAGAACGGGTGGAGAGAGAGGGCCCTACCTGAACTCTGCTTTCGGCAATGCCAAGCTCTCGGGCCAGTCGTTCCCTGGTCGCTATCCCAGGGTAGGGGTTCTGTTGAAAGAGCGCTTGCAGGGTGTCCTTCTGGCTCAGCTTCAGAACAAGCCTCCTCCTTCGAGATCCTCTGGCGATGGGGCCTGTGGAAGAGACGAAAGGGAAAAGTCTCAGAGGACGTGGGGGTGGGAGAGGACTCGACAGAAGTGCCCAAGCATGCTCCCCGCCCAGGGCCGTTGCCCCTGTGCCTCAGCAAAGCCGGGAGCCCGGGGACGCCTCTGCATTTGGAGGTCACTTGGCTACACCCCGAGAGCCAGGCTGAGAGTCAAGGGCAGTGGGGAAATCCCCCATTCCCCACCCACGCCGGAATCCAAGGAACACCAGCAAGCAGAAAGGAAGCCAAACCCGCCCCTGAAACAAAGCTGGCAAGAAATCCCACCCACCAAAGACCAGCACACCATCCCGCCTGTGTGCGGAGACATTTTTCCACCTGCCTGAGCAGATGCCTGGAAAACGTCTCGATGGGACCTCTCCCACAATTCCCTCCATCACGATGCCAGCGGGGGGGAGGGAACCTGGCTTCTCGGGGCTAACAGGAGCCAGGGCCATATTTGCCATCCCTAGGGGAACAGGAAATGAAAGGGAAGGAAGCCGAAGCGAAGCCCAACACGCAACGCCTGACGGAAGACAGAAGGCCCTAGGCCATTGTGGAGAGCAAGCCACTGAAGGTGGCAAAGCCACAGAGCTCCCCGACTTCCATTTCCATGGCAAGATGAGGAAATAGGGCCCCATGCCAGTTCCCCTACCGGCCCCCCGACCACACAACCAACACCATCATCACAGAAAAGAGAAAGGAGAAGCCATGTGTGTGCCAAAGGAGCCAAACGACCAAACGGTGCCTCTCTGGGCACACCTGACGCCTGGAAACCAGGGACCCAGCTGACCGGTGCCTGGCTTTCTTGGCGGTCAGTCGACACGGTTGCCGTGGGCCCTTGGCCGGGCTATCCACAGACCCCCCCCACCACCCCCCGAGACGTGATCCGACCCCAGGGAGCGAGGGCAAACGTACCACCTGAGGTGCTGGAGGAGCTGGACGAAGCCATGGTGGGAGAGCCACAAGGACGCTGCAGACTGCCTTCTCAGTGGGCCAGGACCCAGCAGCTCGGGACTTTGGATAGGGTGAGGCAGCTCCGCCCCTATTGACGTCAATGGTGGTGGGTGCTTAGTCAGAGGGCACGCCCCTGGCCGCCAAGCAGAGACCCTGGAAAGAATCCCGTGGAGCCAGTGGGCTTTCATGGGCATGGCCAGTGCCCCAGACCCCCAAGGTCCAGGTTGGGCTGGGGGGGCCGTTGGGGCTTTTGGTGTGTGGCCCTGCCACGCAGCATCTGGAATCAACCCCAGGCTTGGGGGCCCTCGGCAGTGCACAGAGTCCTAACTGCCTGGTATTCCCCTAGGTCCCTTTGAAGTTGCCGCCCACGCCCCCTTTCCCAGCCTGCCTTGCCTTCCGAACGCCCTGGCTTTTCCCGCCTTTTCACATTGCACACATACGTTGGCCGCAATGGCCTCCGCCGGCTCCTCCGAGGCATTCCCGCACACTGGACGCTCTCTCCGGTGCCTCCTCCTAGATCCTTTAAATCCTTGCCTCCCTTTCCCACATTCCTCCCCACCTCCTCCGTGCCCCCCTGGCGTCCTTTCCCGACAGCAGTCCCAGTCCACCACCCTGCCCACACCCACCCTACCCCCACCCCCACCAAATACCCCCAAGTCTTTGACTTGCCAGAATCCCACGTCGACTGCCAGAGACGTGATGGGCCAGCGTCTCGAATGGCAACTCACACCGTTTGGGGCTTTTGCAGGTGCACCCTGATGCTCGCACTTCCCCAGTCCACCCCCTACCCAAAGTGCCCTGGGGAGACCTGGGAAACGGGACACTGTAATTCCTACTCCTCAGGGGAAGGTGGTTGTACTACTTAGTGGGTCTACTACTTAGTGGAAGGTGGTTCCACTAAGCCAAGGAAGGAAGCATGCACGTTCTGGACCGAGACACGCCCTGACCTGTGCCAACAACTGGACGTGGAAATAGTGTGTGCTTTCTTAAAGAAACGGAGGGCAGAGAGGAGAAGGAGGAGGCAATCAGGAGGCAGGAGCAGACAAAGAAGGGACGAGGCTGCGTGAGGCAACACGGGGGATGGCTCTGAACAGGTCCCAATGAGTTGAAAAGAAACGAACGAACCACAACACCACAGCCACAGCCATCTTTCCCAATGGATTCTTTGGCCACCCAGGTCTCTAAAGCCAACCACGGGGGCTTCACATGAGAACAGTCAGGGGCTTGTATGTACTTCGAAACCACTGTGTCTAGGAATTCAGGAACGGGTTTGCAAGGAAATCATGCCTGTTTGTCTGCGGGTGATGGGGGGATTCTGGTGGCAGGGCGAGCTGAGTCACGACACCCTGAGGGTCAGAGAGACACACGGAGATGATTGGCCTTTGCAGCTCTACCGGGCATGTGTGTTGACATGGAGTCTGGTCGTGAAAGCGGTTGTGTGGGTAGGTCCCTACTGCTGGCTCAGAGGATCTGACCTCGGGAAACCCGCCCAGAGCAGGCACCCCGAAACCGAGGGAAGCATGTCCCTGACGGACTATTTTAGGGAGAGCTGCAGGCATGGCCGGTGGCTAGACGCTGAGTCCCAGACGGGGGCTCCGCCCCCCTCCCCCAAACGCCCTCTCCCTCTCTCCGTCCCCAACTCTCTCTGACTCCCTCCCTTCTCTCCCTCCCTCCCTCTCCCACTCAGCCTTCCCCAAGCCTCTCCCTTCACCCCCACCCTCTCCCTTCACCCCCACCCTCTCCCTCCATCCACTCGCCCCCTCCTACCTTGCGTTTCCCAGCCTTCCACCTTCCCACTGCCCTATCTCCCACTCCCACTCCCTCGGCTCGCCCTGGCCTAGGGAAGGAGTGTGGACTGTGTGGACTGTGTGGACTGCTGGAAAGACGCAACCAGAACACAGAAGAGTCAGACCAAAAGGACTTGTGCAGAGCACAGGGTTTCTTTATTGGCTCCACGGAATGTCCGCTCTTAGCCACCCTCTTGGTCACTGGAATACTGGGATTCCTTGAGGCTTCAGGTGGGCTGTGCCTCTTGGAGGGGCCCATACTTCCCACAGGTCCAGCTCTAGTGTTTGTCCCCAAAGTTGCTGGTAGTCATCCCGTTACTATGCTCTCCACCCGCCACCCCCCCCCCAACCTAAATCTTCCCTACTCCGAGACCTCCGTGGCTCGGCATCCGAGGCAAGGAGACCTGAAAGGGGCTCAGGGAAGAAGGTGCCCCTTTCCTTCTTCTCCCTCTAAGCCCGAGGGCCTGGGGAGCCTCCAGCATGTCCAGGAGGGCCTGGTAATCCTCCTCACTGAGGGGTGCTTCCAGGATTGCCTCAACTCCTTCTTCCCCTGCAGCGGCCCCTGGTGAAGACCAGGGCGTGTCCTGGATGAACGTGGCAGCCATGATTTCCTCTAGGAGGCTGGGTGACTCGGGGAGGGCTGGATGGTACACTGGGATGACAGGAGAGGACCCCAGGGAAGGACCCAGCGAGCCCGGGATGCATGTGACGGCCAGGAGCTCATCTTGGAGGCTGGGTGAGCCTGGGAGGGCGAGGTGTGCTCCTGCATCTGCAGAGGGCCCCAGGGAAGGCCCCATCGTGTCCAGGACGCCGGTGGCCTCCAAGAGCTCATCTAGGAAGCTGGGTGCGCCTGGGAGGGCAGGGTGCACTCCTGCATCTGCAGCGGTCCCCGGGGAAGGCGCCTGCGAGTCCGCAATGCCCATGGCCTCCAAGAGCTCGTCTAGAAAGCTGGGTGCGCCTGGGAGGGCAGGGTGCACTCCTGCATCTGCAGAAGCGCCCGGGGAAGGCACGTGCGAGTCCACGATGCCCGTGGCCTCCAAGAGCTCGTCTAGAAAGATGGGTGCGCCTGGGAGGGCAAGGTGCTCTCCTGCATCTGCAGCGGCCCCCGGGGAAGGCGCCTGCGAGTCCACAATTGCCGTGGCCTCCAAGAGCTCGTCTAGGAAGCTGGGTGCACCTGGGAGGGCAGGGTGCACTCCTGCATGTGCAGCAGCCCCCGGGGAAGGCGCCTGCCATTCCGTGATGCCTGTGGCCTCCATGAGCTCGTCTAGGAAGCTGGGTGCGTCTGGCAGGGCAGGGTGCACTCCTGCATCTGCAGCGGCCCCCAGGGAAGGGGCCTGCGTGTCCAGGATGCCCGTGGCCTCCACGAACTCTTCTAGGAAGCTGGGTGCACCTGGGAGGGCAGGGTGCTCTCCTGCATCTGCAGCGGCCCCCAGGGAAGGGGCCTGCGTGTCCGGGATGCCCGTGGCCTCCACGAACTCTTCTAGGAAGCTGGGTGCACCTGGGAGGGCAGGGTGCTCTCCTGCATCTGCAGAAGCCCCCGGGGAAGGCGCCTGCCATTCCGTGATGCCCTGGGCCTCCATGAGCTCATCTAGAAAGCTGGGTGCGTCTGGCAGGGCAGGGTGCACTCCTGCATCTGCAGCGGCCCCCAGGGAAGGGGCCTGCGTGTCCGGGATGCCCGTGGCCTCCACGAACTCTTCTAGGAAGCTGGGTGTGCCTGGGAGGGCAGGGTGCGCTCCTGCATCTGCAGCAGCCCCCGCGGAAGGCGCCTGCATTTCCAGGATGCCGGTGGCCGCCAAGACCTCATCTAGGAGGTTTGTTGAGCTTGGAAGGCTGGGCGGATGGGGCTGTGGCTCTAGCGGTGGCCCCCAGGGAAGGGGCCTGCGTGTCCGGGATGCCCGTGGCCTCCACGAACTCTTCTAGGAAGCTGGGTGCGCCTGGGAGGGCAGGGTGCGCTCCTGCATCTGCAGCGGCCCCCGCGGAAGGCGCCTGCATTTCCAGGATGCCGGTGGCCGCCAAGACCTCATCTAGGAGGTTTGTTGAGCTTGGAAGGCTGGGCGGATGGGGCTGTGGCTCTAGCGGTGGGGCCGTGCCTTCACCAACGGGTGACTCCGGCTCCCGCCTGATGTGTGTCTCAGGCTGTAGAGGCGGCAGGATGGCCCCTGGCCCAGGCTGCCAAGGGGCCGTGTCAGCAGGGGAGCACGGGGCCCAGGGCACTGCAACCTGGGGAGGAGGTGGTGGCTTCTCACTTGGCTGGAGAGCCACCGGGCTGGGCTGGATCACGAAGAACATCAACGGCTGGCCCACACAGACCCCAGAGGCAGTCGCGGGCACCCAGAAGGTGGGGGCGCCCAAAGGAGCGGCTGCAGCCAAGGGTGGCATGCTCTCGTGTGTCTGAGAGGGGCCAAGGGGAGGAGAGGTGCTGTGGACAGCGAGTGGGGCCCTTCGGTCCTCTGGAGCAGGAGCGGTCGTGGCCGATGCGCCGCCTGGTCCTCGGGCCTGGCCATTGCCAGGCCCCCTTGCGCTCTGCTGGGGGTGCCGAGCTCTTCGGTTTTGAAACCATATCTAGGGGAGCAAAAGGCAGACAGGCACATCAGAAGTCGTGACCGTCCAGATCAACGTGCTGGCGCCTCTGTGGCACCCATTCGACACCCCGCCTGGCCACCCGTCCTCTGATCTGGCAGGCCCAGGGTGAGTTCTGCAGGGCCATTTTCTGCAAACGAATCCCTGGGCCCTGGGAAATGAGGGGCGCCTGCAGGGCCCAAAGCGCCACATAACCCACCACTCAGCCCACCAACTTTCGGCCCCCTCCCCCCTAGCCCAAGCCCCGGCCCAAGCCGACGTGTATCCAGCTCCAAAGGCTTGGCAGGGCTGAACGCGCCCGTCTCCTGGGCCACGGCCTGGGCCCATGCGCTGGGTGGAGAACGTACCTGGATTCGAGCTTCTGGGATTCCCGTCTGACGAGCCAGTTCTTCCCTGGCGGCAATCCCCGGAAAGCGATCCCTCGTGAAGGCTTGCACAAGGATCCTTGTTTGAGAAGGAGAGATGACTGTCCTCTTTCTCCTGGCCTCTCTGGCCGAGTCTTCTACCAAGGAAAGAACACACCGAGAGGAGAGGACTTTAAGGCCCATGGGACCTTGACAACACAGACACCCTAGATGGTGTGCAGGGGGTGGACAGTCCCACACACATGAATCACTTCAGGTGGCTCTGCAGCCGGGGCGGGGTTCTAGGGAATACACCCACAGATGGATCGCGTGCCTGGATCCATGGTGGAGGTGTGCATGCACACACGCACACACACACACTCGGCACACATGCATGCCCCTGTGTGTCTCCTTGTTCCTCCGGTCTTGCCGCAGAGTGCCCTGAAGCATGCTCCTCGGCCAAGGTTGCCTGGGCGGCCGGAGGCTAAAGTTCCCGACGGGGACTGGGGAGGGGGTGCAAAGGGGGAACAGTGCTGCCCGTCCACGCCGCCTGGGGACATGGTGGCCCTATCTGGGTCACTGATGGGGGACGCAACCAGATGGCCCTGTTTCCTCCCTCCTTGGTGTTTCTGAGCCTCTGGTGGTCATCCACCAGCAGAGAGAATTCTCTGTCAAGAGGGGGAGGTTTCGGGACCCTCTCTGGGGGGCTTGCCTTTGCAGAACGCTGGGTAACTTACCTTGAGTGGAAGACTGAGGTCGAGGAGGTGTCGACGGTGGCCTGGCCGTGGACCGTGGCGCCCCTTCCCCGTCTTGGTGCATATTTGCAGACGGCGATCGGCTCTGCTTTAGCCATCGTCTTCGTTGGTTCTGAAACCAGACCTAGGGGCAAACAGAGAGAATTCGACCTCAAGAGAAAGGCCTCCGGATGCTTTCTGCTGACGCGGATCGGCACGGGGAGCCTGAGAGGGAGAACGGGTGGAGAGAGAGGGCCCTACCTGAACTCTGCTTTCGGCAATGCCAAGCTCTCGGGCCAGTCGTTCCCTGGTCACTATCCCAGGGTAAGGGTTCTGTTGAAAGAGCGCTTGCAGGGTGTCCTTCTGGCTCAGCTTCAGAACAAGCCTCCTCCTTCGAGATCCTCTGGCGATGGGGCCTGTGGAAGAGACGAAAGGGAAAAGTCTCAGAGGACGTGGGGGTGGGAGAGGACTCGACGGAAGTGCCCAAGCATGCTCCCCGCCCAGGGCCGTTGCCCCTGTGCCTCAGCAAAGCCGGGAGCCCGGGGACGCCTCTGCATTTGGAGGTCACTTGGCTACACCCCGAGAGCCAGGCTGAGAGTCAAGGGCAGTGGGGAAATCCCCCACGCCCCACCCACGCCGGAATCCAAGGAACACCAGCAAGCAGAAAGGAAGCCAAACCCGCCCCTGAAACAAAGCTGGCAAGAAATCCCACCCACCAAAGACCAGCACACCATCCCGCCTGTGTGCGGAGACATTTTTCCACCTGCCTGAGCAGATGCCTGGAAAACGTCTCGATGGGACCTCTCCCACAATTCCCTCCATCACGATGCCAGCGGGGGGGAGGGAACCTGGCTTCTCGGGGCTAACAGGAGCCAGGGCCATATTTGCCATCACTAGGGGAACAGGAAATGAAAGGGAAGGAAGCCGAAGCGAAGCCCAACACGCAACGCCTGACGGAAGACAGAAGGCCCTAGGCCATTGTGGAGAGCAAGCCACTGAAGGTGGCAAAGCCACAGAGCTCCCCGACTTCCATTTCCATGGCAAGATGAGGAAATAGGGCCCCATGCCAGTTCCCCTACCGGCCCCCCGACCACACAACCAACACCATCATCACAGAAAAGAGAAAGGAGAAGCCATGTGTGTGCCAAAGGAGCCAAACGACCAAACGGTGCCTCTCTGGGCACACCTGACGCCTGGAAACCAGGGACCCAGCTGACCGGTGCCTGGCTTTCTTGGCGGTCAGTCGACACGGTTGCCGTGGGCCCTTGGCCGGGCTATCCACAGACCCCCCCCACCACCCCCCGAGACGTGATCCGACCCCAGGGAGCGAGGGCAAACGTACCGCCTGAGGTGCTGGAGGAGCTGGACGAAGCCATGGTGGGAGAGCCACAAGGACGCTGCAGACTGCCTTCTCAGTGGGCCAGGACCCAGCAGCTCGGGACTTTGGATAGGGTGAGGCAGCTCCGCCCCTATTGACGTCAATGGTGGTAGGTGCTTAGTCAGAGGGGACGCCCCTGGCCGCCAAGCAGAGACCCTGGAAAGAATCCCGTGGAGCCAGTGGGCTTTCATGGGCATGGCCAGTGCCCCAGACCCCCAAGGTCCAGGTTGGGCTGGGGGGGCCGTTGGGGCTTTTGGTGTGTGGCCCTGCCACGCAGCATCTGGAATCAACCCCAGGCTTGGGGGCCCTCGGCAGTGCACAGAGTCCTAACTGCCTGGTATTCCCCTAGGTCCCTTTGAAGTTGCCGCCCACGCCCCCTTTCCCAGCCTGCCTTGCCTTCCGAACGCCCTGGCTTTTCCCGCCTTTTCACATTGCACACATACGTTGGCCGCAATGGCCTCCGCCGGCTCCTCCGAGGCATTCCCGCACACTGGACGCTCTCTCCGGTGCCTCCTCCTAGATCCTTTAAATCCTTGCCTCCCTTTCCCACATTCCTCCCCACCTCCTCCGTGCCCCCCTGGCGTCCTTTCCCGACAGCAGTCCCAGTCCACCACCCTGCCCACACCCACCCTACCCCCACCCCCACCAAATACCCCCAAGTCTTTGACTTGCCAGAATCCCATGTCGACTGCCAGAGACGTGATGGGCCAGCGTCTCGAATGGCAACTCACACCGTTTGGGGCTTTTGCAGGTGCACCCTGATGCTCGCACTTCCCCAGTCCACCCCCTACCCAAAGTGCCCTGGGGAGACCTGGGAAACGGGACACTGTAATTCCTACTCCTCAGGGGAAGGTGGTTGTACTACTTAGTGGGTCTACTACTTAGTGGAAGGTGGTTCCACTAAGCCAAGGAAGGAAGCATGCACGTTCTGGACCGAGACACGCCCTGACCTGTGCCAACAACTGGACGTGGAAATAGTGTGTGCTTTCTTAAAGAAACGGAGGGCAGAGAGGAGAAGGAGGAGGCAATCAGGAGGCAGGAGCAGACAAAGAAGGGACGAGGCTGCGTGAGGCAACACGGGGGATGGCTCTGAACAGGTCCCAATGAGTTGAAAAGAAACGAATGAACCACAACACCACAGCCACAGCCATCTTTCCCAATGGATTCTTTGGCCACCCAGGTCTCTAAAGCCAACCACGGGGGCTTCACATGAGAACAGTCAGGGGCTTGTATGTACTTCGAAACCACTGTGTCTAGGAATTCAGGAACGGGTTTGCAAGGAAATCATGCCTGTTTGTCTGCGGGTGACGGGGGGATTCTGGTGGCAGGGCGAGCTGAGTCACGACACCCTGAGGGTCAGAGAGACACACGGAGATGATTGGCCTTTGCAGCTCTACCGGGCATGTGTGTTGACATGGAGTCTGGTCGTGAAAGCGGTTGTGTGGGTAGGTCCCTACTGCTGGCTCAGAGGATCTGACCTCGGGAAACCCGCCCAGAGCAGGCACCCCGAAACCGAGGGAAGCATGTCCCTGACGGACTATTTTAGGGAGAGCTGCAGGCATGGCCGGTGGCTAGACGCTGAGTCCCAGACGGGGGCTCCGCCCCCTCCCCCAAACGCCCTCTCCCTCTCTCCGTCCCCAACTCTCTCTGTCTCCCTCCCTTCTCTCCCTCCCTCCCTCTCCCACTCAGCCTTCCCCAAGCCTCTCCCTTTACCCCCACCCTCTCCCTTCACCCCCACCCTCTCCCTCCATCCACTCGCCCCCTGCTACCTTGCGTTTCCCAGCCTTCCACCTTCCCACTGCCCTATCTCCCACTCCCACTCCCTCGGCTGGCCCTGGCCTAGGGAAGGAGTGTGGACTGCGTGGACTGCTGGAAAGACGCAACCAGAACACAGAAGAGTCAGACCAAAAGGACTTGTGCAGAGCACAGGGTTTCTTTATTGGCTCCACGGAATGTCCGCTCTTAGCCACCCTCTTGGTCACTGGAATACTGGGATTCCTTGAGGCTTCAGGTGGGCTGTGCCTCTTGGAGGGGCCCATACTTCCCACAGGTCCAGCTCTAGTGTTTGTCCCCAAAGTTGCTGGTAGTCATCCCGTTACTATGCTCTCCGCCCGCCACCCCCCCCAACCTAAATCTTCCCTACTCCGAGACCTCCGTGGCTCGGCATCCGAGGCAAGGAGACCTGAAAGGGGCTCAGGGAAGAAGGTGCCCCTTTCCTTCTTCTCCCTCTAAGCCCGAGGGCCTGGGGAGCCTCCAGCATGTCCAGGAGGGCCTGGTAATCCTCCTCACTGAGGGGTGCTTCCAGGATTGCCTCAACTCCTTCTTCCCCTGCAGCGGCCCCTGGTGAAGACCAGGGCGTGTCCTGGATGAACGTGGCAGCCATGATTTCCTCTAGGAGGCTGGGTGACTCGGGGAGGGCTGGATGGTACACTGGGATGACAGGAGAGGACCCCAGGGAAGGACCCAGCGAGCCCGGGATGCATGTGACGGCCAGGAGCTCATCTTGGAGGCTGGGTGAGCCTGGGAGGGCGGGGTGTGCTCCTGCATCTGCAGAGGGCCCCAGGGAAGGCCCCATCGTGTCCAGGACGCCGGTGGCCTCCAAGAGCTCATCTAGGAAGCTGGGTGCGCCTGGGAGGGCAGGGTGCACTCCTGCATCTGCAGCGGTCCCCGGGGAAGGCGCCTGCGAGTCCGCAATGCCCATGGCCTCCAAGAGCTCGTCTAGAAAGCTGGGTGCGCCTGGGAGGGCAGGGTGCACTCCTGCATCTGCAGAAGCGCCTGGGGAAGGCACGTGCGAGTCCACAATGCCCGTGGCCTCCAAGAGCTCGTCTAGAAAGATGGGTGCGCCTGGGAGGGCAAGGTGCTCTCCTGCATCTGCAGCGGCCCCCGGGGAAGGCGCCTGCGAGTCCACAATTGCCGTGGCCTCCAAGAGCTCGTCTAGGAAGCTGGGTGCACCTGGGAGGGCAGGGTGCACTCCTGCATGTGCAGCAGCCCCCGGGGAAGGCGCCTGCCATTCCGTGATGCCTGTGGCCTCCATGAGCTCGTCTAGGAAGCTGGGTGCGTCTGGCAGGGCAGGGTGCACTCCTGCATCTGCAGCGGCCCCCAGGGAAGGGGCCTGCGTGTCCGGGATGCCCGTGGCCTCCACGAACTCTTCTAGGAAGCTGGGTGCACCTGGGAGGGCAGGGTGCTCTCCTGCATCTGCAGCGGCCCCCAGGGAAGGGGCCTGCGTGTCCGGGATGCCCGTGGCCTCCACGAACTCTTCTAGGAAGCTGGGTGCACCTGGGAGGGCAGGGTGCTCTCCTGCATCTGCAGAAGCCCCCGGGGAAGGCGCCTGCCATTCCGTGATGCCCTGGGCCTCCATGAGCTCATCTAGAAAGCTGGGTGCGTCTGGCAGGGCAGGGTGCACTCCTGCATCTGCAGCGGCCCCCAGGGAAGGGGCCTGCGTGTCTGGGATGCCCGTGGCCTCCACGAACTCTTCTAGGAAGCTGGGTGTGCCTGGGAGGGCAGGGTGCGCTCCTGCATCTGCAGCGGCCCCCGCGGAAGGCGCCTGCATTTCCAGGATGCCGGTGGCCGCCAAGACCTCATCTAGGAGGTTTGTTGAGCTTGGAAGGCTGGGCGGATGGGGCTGTGGCTCTAGCGGTGGGGCCGTGCCTTCACCAACGGGTGACTCCGGCTCCCGCCTGATGTGTGTCTCAGGCTGTAGAGGCGGCAGGATGGCCCCTGGCCCAGGCTGCCAAGGGGCCGTGTCAGCAGGGGAGCACGGGGCCCAGGGCACTGCAACCTGGGGAGGAGGTGGTGGCTTCTCACTTGGCTGGAGAGCCACCGGGCTGGGCTGGATCACGAAGAACATCAACGGCTGGCCCACACAGACCCCAGAGGCAGTCGCGGGCACCCAGAAGGTGGGGGCGCCCAAAGGAGCGGCTGCAGCCAAGGGTGGCATGCTCTCGTGTGTCTGAGAGGGGCCAAGGGGAGGAGAGGTGCTGTGGACAGCGGGTGGGGCCCTTCGGTCCTCTGGAGCAGGAGCGGTCGTGGCCGATGCGCCGCCTGGTCCTCGGGCCTGGCCATTGCCAGGCCCCCTTGCGCTCTGCTGGGGGTGCCGAGCTCTTCGGTTTTGAAACCATATCTAGGGGAGCAAAAGGCAGACAGGCACATCAGAAGTCGTGACCGTCCAGATCAACGTGCTGGCGCCTCTGTGGCACCCATTCGACACCCCGCCTGGCCACCCGTCCTCTGATCTGGCAGGCCCAGGGTGAGTTCTGCAGGGCCATTTTCTGCAAACGAATCCCTGGGCCCTGGGAAATGAGGGGCGCCTGCAGGGCCCAAAGCGCCACATAACCCACCACTCAGCCCACCAACTTTCGGCCCCCTCCCCCCTAGCCCAAGCCCCGGCCCAAGCCGACGTGTATCCAGCTCCAAAGGCTTGGCAGGGCTGAACGCGCCCGTCTCCTGGGCCACGGCCTGGGCCCATGCGCTGGGTGGAGAACGTACCTGGATTCGAGCTTCTGGGATTCCCGTCTGACGAGCCAGTTCTTCCCTGGCGGCAATCCCCGGAAAGCGATCCCTCGTGAAGGCTTGCACAAGGATCCTTGTTTGAGAAGGAGAGATGACTGTCCTCTTTCTCCTGGCCTCTCTGGCCGAGTCTTCTACCAAGGAAAGAACACACCGAGAGGAGAGGACTTTAAGGCCCATGGGACCTTGACAACACAGACACCCTAGATGGTGTGCAGGGGGTGGACAGTCCCACACACATGAATCACTTCAGGTGGCTCTGCAGCCGGGGCGGGGTTCTAGGGAATACACCCACAGATGGATCGCGTGCCTGGATCCATGGTGGAGGTGTGCATGCACACACGCACACACACACACTCGGCACACATGCATGCCCCTGTGTGTCTCCTTGTTCCTCCGGTCTTGCCGCAGAGTGCCCTGAAGCATGCTCCTCGGCCAAGGTTGCCTGGGCGGCCGGAGGCTAAAGTTCCCGACGGGGACTGGGGAGGGGGTGCAAAGGGGGAACAGTGCTGCCCGTCCACGCCGCCTGGGGACATGGTGGCCCTATCTGGGTCACTGATGGGGGACGCAACCAGATGGCCCTGTTTCCTCCCTCCTTGGTGTTTCTGAGCCTCTGGTGGTCATCCACCAGCAGAGAGAATTCTCTGTCAAGAGGGGGAGGTTTCGGGACCCTCTCTGGGGGGCTTGCCTTTGCAGAACGCTGGGTAACTTACCTTGAGTGGAAGACTGAGGTCGAGGAGGTGTCGACGGTGGCCTGGCCGTGGACCGTGGCGCCCCTTCCCCGTCTTGGTGCATATTTGCAGACGGCGATCGGCTCTGCTTTAGCCATCGTCTTCGTTGGTTCTGAAACCAGACCTAGGGGCAAACAGAGAGAATTCGACCTCAAGAGAAAGGCCTCCGGATGCTTTCTGCTGACGCGGATCGGCACGGGGAGCCTGAGAGGGAGAACGGGTGGAGAGAGAGGGCCCTACCTGAACTCTGCTTTCGGCAATGCCAAGCTCTCGGGCCAGTCGTTCCCTGGTCGCTATCCCAGGGTAAGGGTTCTGTTGAAAGAGCGCTTGCAGGGTGTCCTTCTGGCTCAGCTTCAGAACAAGCCTCCTCCTTCGAGATCCTCTGGCGATGGGGCCTGTGGAAGAGACGAAAGGGAAAAGTCTCAGAGGACGTGGGGGTGGGAGAGGACTCGACGGAAGTGCCCAAGCATGCTCCCCGCCCAGGGCCGTTGCCCCTGTGCCTCAGCAAAGCCGGGAGCCCGGGGACGCCTCTGCATTTGGAGGTCACTTGGCTACACCCCGAGAGCCAGGCTGAGAGTCAAGGGCAGTGGGGAAATCCCCCACGCCCCACCCACGCCGGAATCCAAGGAACACCAGCAAGCAGAAAGGAAGCCAAACCCGCCCCTGAAACAAAGCTGGCAAGAAATCCCACCCACCAAAGACCAGCACACCATCCCGCCTGTGTGCGGAGACATTTTTCCACCTGCCTGAGCAGATGCCTGGAAAACGTCTCGATGGGACCTCTCCCACAATTCCCTCCATCACGATGCCAGCGTGGGGGAGGGAACCTGGCTTCTCGGGGCTAACAGGAGCCAGGGCCATATTTGCCATCCCTAGGGGAACAGGAAATGAAAGGGAAGGAAGCCGAAGCGAAGCCCAACACGCAACGCCTGACGGAAGACAGAAGGCCCTAGGCCATTGTGGAGAGCAAGCCACTGAAGGTGGCAAAGCCACAGAGCTCCCCGACTTCCATTTCCATGGCAAGATGAGGAAATAGGGCCCCATGCCAGTTCCCCTACCGGCCCCCCGACCACACAACCAACACCATCATCACAGAAAAGAGAAAGGAGAAGCCATGTGTGTGCCAAAGGAGCCAAACGACCAAACGGTGCCTCTCTGGGCACACCTGACGCCTGGAAACCAGGGACCCAGCTGACCGGTGCCTGGCTTTCTTGGCGGTCAGTCGACACGGTTGCCGTGGGCCCTTGGCCGGGCTATCCACAGACCCCCCCCACCACCCCCCGAGACGTGATCCGACCCCAGGGAGCGAGGGCAAACGTACCGCCTGAGGTGCTGGAGGAGCTGGACGAAGCCATGGTGGGAGAGCCACAAGGACGCTGCAGACTGCCTTCTCAGTGGGCCAGGACCCAGCAGCTCGGGACTTTGGATAGGGTGAGGCAGCTCCGCCCCTATTGACGTCAATGGTGGTGGGTGCTTAGTCAGAGGGGACGCCCCTGGCCGCCAAGCAGAGACCCTGGAAAGAATCCCGTGGAGCCAGTGGGCTTTCATGGGCATGGCCCGTGCCCCAGACCCCCAAGGTCCAGGTTGGGCTGGGGGGGCCGTTGGGGCTTTTGGTGTGTGGCCCTGCCACGCAGCATCTGGAATCAACCCCAGGCTTGGGGGCCCTCGGCAGTGCACAGAGTCCTAACTGCCTGGTATTCCCCTAGGTCCCTTTGAAGTTGCCGCCCACGCCCCCTTTCCCAGCCTGCCTTGCCTTCCGAACGCCCTGGCTTTTCCCGCCTTTTCACATTGCACACATACGTTGGCCGCAATGGCCTCCGCCGGCTCCTCCGAGGCATTCCCGCACACTGGACGCTCTCTCCGGTGCCTCCTCCTAGATCCTTTAAATCCTTGCCTCCCTTTCCCACATTCCTCCCCACCTCCTCCGTGCCCCCCTGGCGTCCTTTCCCGACAGCAGTCCCAGTCCACCACCCTGCCCACACCCACCCTACCCCCACCCCCACCAAATACCCCCAAGTCTTTGACTTGCCAGAATCCCACGTCGACTGCCAGAGACGTGATGGGCCAGCGTCTCGAATGGCAACTCACACCGTTTGGGGCTTTTGCAGGTGCACCCTGATGCTCGCACTTCCCCAGTCCACCCCCTACCCAAAGTGCCCTGGGGAGACCTGGGAAACGGGACACTGTAATTCCTACTCCTCAGGGGAAGGTGGTTGTACTACTTAGTGGGTCTACTACTTAGTGGAAGGTGGTTCCACTAAGCCAAGGAAGGAAGCATGCACGTTCTGGACCGAGACACGCCCTGACCTGTGCCAACAACTGGACGTGGAAATAGTGTGTGCTTTCTTAAAGAAACGGAGGGCAGAGAGGAGAAGGAGGAGGCAATCAGGAGGCAGGAGCAGACAAAGAAGGGACGAGGCTGCGTGAGGCAACACGGGGGATGGCTCTGAACAGGTCCCAATGAGTTGAAAAGAAACGAATGAACCACAACACCACAGCCACAGCCATCTTTCCCAATGGATTCTTTGGCCACCCAGGTCTCTAAAGCCAACCACGGGGGCTTCACATGAGAACAGTCAGGGGCTTGTATGTACTTCGAAACCACTGTGTCTAGGAATTCAGGAACGGGTTTGCAAGGAAATCATGCCTGTTTGTCTGCGGGTGACGGGGGGATTCTGGTGGCAGGGCGAGCTGAGTCACGACACCCTGAGGGTCAGAGAGACACACGGAGATGATTGGCCTTTGCAGCTCTATCGGGCATGTGTGTTGACATGGAGTCTGGTCGTGAAAGCGGTTGTGTGGGTAGGTCCCTACTGCTGGCTCAGAGGATCTGACCTCGGGAAACCCGCCCAGAGCAGGCACCCCGAAACCGAGGGAAGCATGTCCCTGACGGACTATTTTAGGGAGAGCTGCAGGGATGGCCGGTGGCTAGACGCTGAGTCCCAGACGGGGGCTCCGCCCCCCTCCCCCAAACGCCCTCTCCCTCTCTCCGTCCCCAACTCTCTCTGTCTCCCTCCCTTCTCTCCCTCCCTCCCTCTCCCACTCAGCCTTCCCCAAGCCTCTCCCTTCACCCCCACCCTCTCCCTTCACCCCCACCCTCTCCCTCCATCCACTCGCCCCCTCCTACCTTGCGTTTCCCAGCCTTCCACCTTCCCACTGCCCTATCTCCCACTCCCACTCCCTCGGCTGGCCCTGGCCTAGGGAAGGAGTGTGGACTGTGTGGACTGTGTGGACTGCTGGAAAGACGCAACCAGAACACAGAAGAGTCAGACCAAAAGGACTTGTGCAGAGCACAGGGTTTCTTTATTGGCTCCACGGAATGTCCGCTCTTAGCCACCCTCTTGGTCACTGGAATACTGGGATTCCTTGAGGCTTCAGGTGGGCTGTGCCTCTTGGAGGGGCCCATACTTCCCACAGGTCCAGCTCTAGTGTTTGTCCCCAAAGTTGCTGGTAGTCATCCCGTTACTATGCTCTCCACCCGCCACCCCCCCCCCAACCTAAATCTTCCCTACTCCGAGACCTCCGTGGCTCGGCATCCGAGGCAAGGAGACCTGAAAGGGGCTCAGGGAAGAAGGTGCCCCTTTCCTTCTTCTCCCTCTAAGGCCGAGGGCCTGGGGAGCCTGGCAGCATGTCCAGGAGGGCCTGGTAATCCTCCTCACTGAGGGGTGCTTCCAGGATTGCCTCAACTCCTTCTTCCCCTGCAGCGGCCCCTGGTGAAGACCAGGGCGTGTCCTGGATGAACGTGGCAGCCATGATTTCCTCTAGGAGGCTGGGTGACTCGGGGAGGCCTGGATGATACACTGGGATGACAGGAGAGGACCCCAGGGAAGGACCCAGCGAGCCCGGGATGCATGTGATGGCCAGGAGCTCATCTTGGAGGCTGGGTGAGCCTGGGAGGGCGAGGTGTGCTCCTGCATCTGCAGAGGGCCCCAGGGAAGGCCCCATCGTGTCCAGGACGCCGGTGGCCTCCAAGAGCTCATCTAGGAAGCTGGGTGCGCCTGGGAGGGCAGGGTGCACTCCTGCATCTGCAGCGGTCCCCGGGGAAGGCGCCTGCGAGTCCGCAATGCCCATGGCCTCCAAGAGCTCGTCTAGAAAGCTGGGTGCGCCTGGGAGGGCAGGGTGCACTCCTGCATCTGCAGCGGCCCCCGGGGAAGGCGCCTGCGAGTCCACAATGCCCGTGGCCTCCAAGAGCTCGTCTAGGAAGCTGGGTGCACCTGGGAGGGCAGGGTGCACTCCTGCATGTGCAGCAGCCCCCGGGGAAGGCGCCTGCCATTCCGTGATGCCCTGGGCCTCCATGAGCTCATCTAGAAAGCTGGGTGCGTCTGGCAGGGCAGGGTGCACTCCTGCATCTGCAGCGGCCCCCAGGGAAGGGGCCTGCGTGTCTGGGATGCCCGTGGCCTCCACGAACTCTTCTAGGAAGCTGGGTGTTCCTGGGAGGGCAGGGTGCGCTCCTGCATCTGCAGCGGCCCCCGCGGAAGGCGCCTGCATTTCCAGGATGCCGGTGGCCGCCAAGACCTCATCTAGGAGGTTTGTTGAGCTTGGAAGGCTGGGCGGATGGGGCTGTGGCTCTAGCGGTGGGGCCGTGCCTTCACCAACGGGTGACTCCGGCTCCCGCCTGATGTGTGTCTCAGGCTGTAGAGGCGGCAGGATGGCCCCTGGCCCAGGCTGCCAAGGGGCCGTGTCAGCAGGGGAGCACGGGGCCCAGGGCACTGCAACCTGGGGAGGAGGTGGTGGCTTCTCACTTGGCTGGAGAGCCACCGGGCTGGGCTGGATCACGAAGAACATCAACGGCTGGCCCACACAGACCCCAGAGGCAGTCGCGGGCACCCAGAAGGTGGGGGCGCCCAAAGGAGCGGCTGCAGCCAAGGGTGGCATGCTCTCGTGTGTCTGAGAGGGGCCAAGGGGAGGAGAGGTGCTGTGGACAGCGGGTGGGGCCCTTCGGTCCTCTGGAGCAGGAGCGGTCGTGGCCGATGCGCCGCCTGGTCCTCGGGCCTGGCCATTGCCAGGCCCCCTTGCGCTCTGCTGGGGGTGCCGAGCTCTTCGGTTTTGAAACCATATCTAGGGGAGCAAAAGGCAGACAGGCACATCAGAAGTCGTGACCGTCCAGATCAACGTGCTGGCGCCTCTGTGGCACCCATTCGACACCCCGCCTGGCCACCCGTCCTCTGATCTGGCAGGCCCAGGGTGAGTTCTGCAGGGCCATTTTCTGCAAACGAATCCCTGGGCCCTGGGAAATGAGGGGCGCCTGCAGGGCCCAAAGCGCCACATAACCCACCACTCAGCCCACCAACTTTCGGCCCCCTCCCCCCTAGCCCAAGCCCCGGCCCAAGCCGACGTGTATCCAGCTCCAAAGGCTTGGCAGGGCTGAACGCGCCCATCTCCTGGGCCACGGCCTGGGCCCATGCGCTGGGTGGAGAACGTACCTGGATTCGAGCTTCTGGGATTCCCGTCTGACGAGCCAGTTCTTCCCTGGCGGCAATCCCCGGAAAGCGATCCCTCGTGAAGGCTTGCACAAGGATCCTTGTTTGAGAAGGAGAGATGACTGTCCTCTTTCTCCTGGCCTCTCTGGCCGAGTCTTCTACCAAGGAAAGAACACACCGAGAGGAGAGGACTTTAAGGCCCATGGGACCTTGACAACACAGACACCCTAGATGGTGTGCAGGGGGTGGACAGTCCCACACACATGAATCACTTCAGGTGGCTCTGCAGCCGGGGCGGGGTTCTAGGGAATACACCCACAGATGGATCGCGTGCCTGGATCCATGGTGGAGGTGTGCATGCACACACGCACACACACACACTCGTCACACATGCATGCCCCTGTGTGTCTCCTTGTTCCTCCGGTCTTGCCGCAGAGTGCCCTGAAGCATGCTCCTCGGCCAAGGTTGCCTGGGCGGCCGGAGGCTAAAGTTCCCGACGGGGACTGCGGAGGGGGTGCAAAGGGGGAACAGTGCTGCCCGTCCACGCCGCCTGGGGACATGGTGGCCCTATCTGGGTCACTGATGGGGGACGCAACCAGATGGCCCTGTTTCCTCCCTCCTTGGTGTTTCTGAGCCTCTGGTGGTCATCCACCAGCAGAGAGAATTCTCTGTCAAGAGGGGGAGGTTTCGGGACCCTCTCTGGGGGGCTTGCCTTTGCAGAACGCTGGGTAACTTACCTTGAGTGGAAGACTGAGGTCGAGGAGGTGTCGACGGTGGCCTGGCCGTGGACCGTGGCGCCCCTTCCCCGTCTTGGTGCATATTTGCAGACGGCGATCGGCTCTGCTTTAGCCATCGTCTTCGTTGGTTCTGAAACCAGACCTAGGGGCAAACAGAGAGAATTCGTCCTCAAGAGAAAGGCCTCCGGATGCTTTCTGCTGACGCGGATCGGCACGGGGAGCCTGAGAGGGAGAACGGGTGGAGAGAGAGGGCCCTACCTGAACTCTGCTTTCGGCAATGCCAAGCTCTCGGGCCAGTCGTTCCCTGGTCGCTATCCCAGGGTAAGGGTTCTGTTGAAAGAGCGCTTGCAGGGTGTCCTTCTGGCTCAGCTTCAGAACAAGCCTCCTCCTTCGAGATCCTCTGGCGATGGGGCCTGTGGAAGAGACGAAAGGGAAAAGTCTCAGAGGACGTGGGGGTGGGAGAGGACTCGACAGAAGTGCCCAAGCATGCTCCCCGCCCAGGGCCGTTGCCCCTGTGCCTCAGCAAAGCCGGGAGCCCGGGGACGCCTCTGCATTTGGAGGTCACTTGGCTACACCCCGAGAGCCAGGCTGAGAGTCAAGGGCAGTGGGGAAATCCCCCATTCCCCACCCACGCCGGAATCCAAGGAACACCAGCAAGCAGAAAGGAAGCCAAACCCGCCCCTGAAACAAAGCTGGCAAGAAATCCCACCCACCAAAGACCAGCACACCTTCGCGCTTGTTTGTTGAGACATTTTTCCACCTGCCTGAGCAGATGCCTGGAAAACGTCTCGATGGGACCTCTCCCACAATTCCCTCCATCACGATGCCAATGCGGGGGTGGGGGGGGGGCAACCTGGCTTCTCGGAGCTAACAGGAGCCCGGGCCATATTTGCCGTCACTAGGCGAACAGGAAATGAAAGGGAGGGAAGCCGAAGCGAAGCCCAACACGCAACGCCTGATGGAAGACAGAAGGCACTAGGCCATTGTGGAGAGCAAGCCACTGAAGGTGGCAAAGCCACAGAGCTCTCTGACTTCCATTTCCATGGCAAGATGAGGAAATAGGGCCCCATGCCAGTTCCCCTACCGGCCCCCCGACCACACAACCAACACCATCATCACAGAAAAGAGAAAGGAGAAGCCATGTGTGTGCCAAAGGAGCCAAACGACCAAACGGTGCCTCTCTGGGCACACCTGACGCCTGGAAACCAGGGACCCAGCTGACCGGTGCCTGGCTTTCTTGTTGGTCAGTCGACACTCTTGCCGTATACCCTGGCTGGATGATCCCTAGGCCCCCAAATCCGTGATCAGATCCCAGGGATTGAGGCCAAACGTACTGCCTGTTGTGTGGTTGTCACTGGATGAAGCCGTGGTGGGAGGCCACTACGACGCTGTCGACTGCTGGCCTAGTTTGCCAGAACCGAGCAGTTCAGGACTTTTGATAGAGTGAGGTTGTTTTCCCCCTATGTATGTAAATGAGGTGTTTAGATGTACGGGTCGTCCCTGGCCTCTTTCCAAGCTGAGACCCTGGATAGAATCCTGTGTATCTGTGGGCTTTCATGGCACAGCCCATGCCACAGACCCCTGGAGTCCACCTTGGGCTGGGCGGGCCATTTGGGGCCTTGGTTTGTGGTCCTGCCAAGCAGCAGCTGTGATCAGCCCCTGGCTCGGGGGCCATCAGCAGTTCACAGAGTCCTAACTTCCCGGGAATTCCCCTAGGTCCCTTTGAAATTGCTGCCCATTCCCCCCTTCCCAACGTGCCTTGCCTTCTGAAGCTCTCTAGGTTTTCCTGCGTTTTTACATTCCACACGTCCGTTGGCCTCAATGGCCTCTGCTGATGCTCCGAGCCATTCCCGGACACTGGCTGCTCTCTCAAGTGCCTCCACCTAGATCCCTCGCTTTCCTTGCCTCCCTTTCCCACATCCCTCCCCAATTCCTCCGCGCCCCCCAGCATCCTTTCTGTACAGCAGTCACAGTCCACCACTCCCAGGGCTTTGAGTTGCCTGGGAGCTCAAGGCTACTGCCAGAGACGTGATGGCCCAGCATCTCAAATGACAGCTCACACCATTTGGAGATTTTTTGGTGAAGCCTGATACTCGCACCTCTCCAGCCCACCCACCTATCCAAGTGTCTTGAGAGTCCCATGAAATGGGACAGTGTACCTCCTACTCAGGAAGGAGGTTCCACTAAGCCAAGGAAGGAAGCATGGATGTTCTGGACAGAATGAAGCCCTGAACTGTGCCAACAATGGGACATGGAAAGAGTGTGTGCTTTGTTCAAGAGACAGAGGGCAGAGAGGAGAAGGAGCAGGCAATCAGGAGGCAGGAGTAGACAAAAAAGGAAGAAGGCCTAAGACAAAGAAGGTAGCAGTTCCTGTCCACTGCCCTGCCCTCCCCTAGCACAACCCACACCCCCACTCCCGAGGCTTTGAGTTGTTTGGAGCTCAAGTCTACTGCCCGAGTCCTGTTGGGGCAGCATCTCTGATGGCAGCTCATGCCATTCTGGTTTTTTTCAGGTGCAGTCAGGTATCCGTACCACACACCCCTACCCACTCCTCGCCCACTCCAAGTACCGTGGAGAGATCTGAGAAGGGGGACAGTGTACCCCCTACTGTTATGAAGGAAGTTCCTCTAAGCCAAGGAAGGAAGCTAGAGTTTACTGAGCTTCTTGATTACAGGACCGAAATTAAGGATAACAGACCATTCTCAATTATACAAGGTTAAATTGTGCCTTAGTGCAACCCAGGTACAGCCCCCTAGGTGGCATGAGAAGAGGACTAAGGCATCAGATTATCATACCAAGACCAGCTAGCACTCATGCTCACCTAGTTAGTGTGATAGATTATTATGGCCACTGTGGCTGGTCAAAACCAGTAACTACAGCCAAACTCACACTGACACCCAGGTTTGCCTTACAAGTGTGGGGCAATGCAGAGTAGGAAATTGACCCCCATGTGCTGCCAACACTCTAGAAATAGCAAAAGGGCACTGAAGCCAAGATGATTTTGGGGAGTGAGATGTATCAGGGCATAGCACTCGGATCAGCAGCCAGTATGGACAGGCAGAAAGGTGACTAAGTCTGGTATATAGACTAGGCACTGGAAAAGCAGTCAGTGTGGGGGCATCTACTCTGCCACATTGGGGCCTGAAGATATCAGAAATAATCCCAATGCTAATTAGCTGCCAAAAAGACACCTAGTCCTACTGCCCAATACCTCCAGCAGAAAAATAGTGCCTTTTCCCTCAAAGGGACTTTGAGTGGCACGTTTGTTTATCTCATAGGTGTTGAGATCATTATCAACACCACAGAACCACAAATAGTCTACAAAACTTCCTCCAACACACACCCGACAAACCCTTTTCCCCCATCACTATATACCAAGCACCCATGGGGTCCAAGTGCAGCTCATCTGGGGAGACTTCCAGCCAGGTCAGCCAGGAGTGACGCTCACAAGCAGCCATCTGAGCAAGAAGACTGACAGCAATAGTGACAGGCAGCATACCATGCCAGCATTTCATACATGGCATGAAAGCCACGGGGCAGGGGCATAGGGACTGTACAGGTAAGGAACAGCTCAGATGAAACTGGGCCCCTAGGAAACCAACCAGGGCAGCACCTCCACAGACCCAAGGGTGGCCCTATTTCTTGGAGGTCAGGCAGCCTTAGCCATATCCATGCTTTCTATGACCCAGCCCCACCACTAATCCCACTTGAGAAGCATCCATCGCCATGGAAAAGCTGTCCACATGCTCATCATCCCATCTGTATCTACCCTAATCTTCTTCACCATGGGTCCCACATCCAAAGGGAATGTTTTCAGAGAGCAACCACATTCATGCCTGTGTACTACCAGAGGCTTTGACACAGGATAGGAGCAAGCAAGGCAGCTCCTCATAGTGAGGGAACAGATAAGTTGAAAATGAGCATTCCCCCTTAGCACACAACCTGGGAACCACACATATATCCATGCCTGTGCTAGACACCAGGCTGGGCGGACCCTCCCTGACTCAGAGTAGGAAAGCACAGACCATAGTAGTCAAAGGGAGGTGGTGGTCAGCTGCACCATGGGGCCATCACAGGGGAAGTTAGCAAGCTCTGCTCACCGGCAGTGGCACCTCACCAATGGATGCCACACATTTTGAAAGTGCAACACCTTAAGGGGTCAGTACCCCACCCCCCAACTAGCTCTCAGATCACTAGAGAGGGCTTTTTCCACCAAGGCACACATTCTCCAATCATTACCATTTCCCAGTGAGACCCTCAGAGGCACTTCAACAGGTGCCAGGGCTTAGTTACGTCTGGAGTAATTCATAGCAGAAGTAATCAATGGACCAACCTGAGACTTCATAGTGAAGGCTGGGAAGCACTGCCTCTAATTCATCTGGGTCTCACCTGAAGTCTAAGCCCTCTTAGCATTGCCTGCCCTGCACCATTGTTCATGTGTCCATATATAACCCTGGCAAAGGGGGACTCACAGCACCCATCAAGCCAAGTCCATTGCCCTTGCCACATAATCGGGATGACCATAATGAAGCACCTGCCCCACAAGTGGGGAAGGTGTGTCCCCATTATCTTGATCTTTAAGAAAAAAACTCAAAGAGTGCCCTCACTACAGTGCAAACAAGAGAGGCTCAATGAGAAGAGAAAATAATACCACCACCCAGTCTCAAGCATCTGAGGGAAGACCTGTAACCCTTCAGGAGAATAACAAGCAAGTCAGTAAAACACACTTGTGGGCTGGTGGAGCACACAACACCAGGGCCCAGCCCTCTTCATGGTAGGAAGAACCACTCAAGAAACACAAACCAAGAAAGTGAAGGGTGAGGCATCAGAGGACCTCAGCCTTGTCAATGCCATTATACAGATATTGGAAGACTGAAATCACACCAGATTCCACATCCCTGCTTTCTACACACCAGGGGGTAGAAAGGCAAGGTGAGGGACCATGGGCAAGAAAACAAGCAAACAAACAAAAAAACAGCCCTGCTAACATGAGTTCATCCATCATCTAGAATGGCTTAGACACATCCTCAGAGAGCCCATCATCAGTATAGTACATAATCATGGTACATAAAACCTCCAAGAAGGAGGTCTAATGAGAACAATCACTGGCAGAGTCTGCTTCAGCCTTACCAGCCACGTTTTCTCAGGTGAGTATGCCCAACAACCCCAGGAAGATTACACCTAATGCATGGCATGGGATCTCTGAGATAGAGCTGTCTGAATCACTACCAGGTGCCTCTGGTAGGGAGCACACAGGATAGAAAACCCACCATGCATGGCTTTACGTCCCTTGCATTGCCATCAACTGCACTGCAGGTTGTCAGATATACCCTCAAGAACCAGCACTCAGGTTCAGGGGGAGTCAAGAAAGTGAAAATAGAGTTGGTATAAACTGATAGTTAAGTCTAGAGCCCAGTGCATGCCCAGAAATCAAAGTTGCTTGCCAACAGACACCAAAAAAACTCCAAGCCAACACCTACCTGGCAGCAAAAAATGCTCACTTTGGGTGAAAAAATTACTGTGCACAGCAATCTGGTCTATCCACAAATTTCAAGGGGCCCCTGGGACCTCACTCTGGCAACAGGTTCCCAGTACTACCCCATTACCACCAGCCCCAGGGCTCTCAGGGCCATATGGTGGACCCAGGTATTGTGGTGGTGATAGGGTAACAGGCAGGAAGGCCAGGGGTCTCCCAAGGGAGGAAATAGGCTGCAAGTGTCAGACATATTTTTATTCCTCCCTCAAGCAGCAGGAGGAAACAAATGCTCTACGGAAATGTTTTTCTTAAGCTAAGTTAATAAAATTTATGTATTTCCTTTGGGATTTGCCTTTCTTCAAAATGGTTCCACCTAAGACTAACTTTTTTCTTTTCTCAAACCCTGGGCTGATAATTCAACAAACCAGTATTTATATCAATTGTTTCATGGCCGGGGGATGACACACTTCATGCCATCCTATCTCAAAAATGCATATTGTGGGAGAGGGGCCTGGTGAAACTCCCTCAGCCTTGGGGTGTCTCTCTTATCTGGTTAATAACTTTCTAACAGACATAAAACAGCTTGCTAACACTAGCAAGGGGGGGCACTCTTTGCCCGCTTCTGATGTCTATGTCAGAAGCTTTGTCCATTTTCACTTTAATAAAACTCTGCTATACAAAAGCTCTTGAGTGATCAAGCCTGGTGCCTGGTCCCAAAGTTAAATCTTCTTCAGAGATCACGAATCTGACATCATTCACCATAAGCAATCAGTGGCAGAGGGTCAAGCACTAAGAACATGAGGGTGAGTGAACCAGGCAAATCCCCTCCCAATTCATCCAAAGAACTGGTCTGTCCAAGTTTCTGAATAGGGACTTGGTGAAAAACACAGAGGGAGCTCTGAGACTGCGCCCCTCCCATTTCACTTTTCACAGCCCATGCTGGCCCCCACGTCCAGAGTGGAACTTTGAAAAATCAAATTCAGTGACCAGGACTCAAGCCTGCATGCCACTGAGCCACTCATGCCCTCCACAGGCCTCACCTCACACCTGTCCTTATCTCTGGAGTGGGAAGCAGAGAGGAAATGGGGAAATTAGTAAGGTTAACACAAAATGATCAGGTCATGTGCATGGAAGCGAGGACACTCTTTCCCCTTTCCCCTACAGCAGCCTGACCAGAGTCAGGTCGGGTCACAGCTGGAGGAGCACTGTGAATGCTGGTTAGACCAGGCCAGGCAGCCTCAACCCTGGGCTCTGGAGCAGAGTGCGGATCACCACCAACCTCCAACCAACCAAAGAAAAAAAACCCTACATCCCCCATCTTCAGCGAGAGTATGAGATGCCCATGCTCCCCATGCAACCACAATGGTCGCCAATGGAGCCGCTGGTCTCTCAAAACTCTGCCTCGGGTCCAGAGACCAAATTCCTTCCCTTGAGAAAGCTGCCCGTCGCCAGAGGAAGAGATAACATAAAAGCGACCGCCAGATGGCGCCCGACAAGAGGCGCCAACGTCCGCGGGTATTCTGCTGATCGCCTATTCTTGCTCGTAGACAGAGGAGCCTGGCGGGCTACAGTACATTCGCAAAGAGTGGGACCAGACTGAGCATGCATGCACGCAGCCTGAGGGTGTGTACTTGTTGCACAGACTCAGGAACTCTTCCTGGCCGGCTGAAGGCCTCAGTTTCAGACTGGAGGCATGGCCTTGGAGCTAGTTCCCAGTTGGGCACCACTTGACGCCAGACGACTCCGGTGCGTTCCCCAGACTGGCGAGGGAGGGGTGGGGGCGGGGGGGGGGGACTAGGAAAATATTGGCAGGAGGGTGCCTAAAGAAGAAACAATCCCCAAGCGATCCCTGGGTGGAGAAAAGCCCAGGGAGACTCCGGGGAATGGGACAGCAGGCACCGGCTGCCCAGGGCTGCATGAGCAAGACCCTGGGCTTCCCTCAGCTCTTGCGAGGGAGGTAGCAAGGGAGTGAGGCAGGGAGGGCGGGAGCGAGGGAGGGAGGCAGAGAGGGGACGAGGGCAGGAAGGCAGGGAGGGAGGGAGGGAAGGTCTGCTGCTGCTGCCCAGACACTCAGTCGTGTCCCACTCTTTGCCTCCCGGTGGGCTGTAGCCCACCAGGCTCCTCTGTCCATGGGATTCTTCTGGCAAGAATACTGGAGTAGGGTGCCATTTCCTCTTCCAGGAGATATTCCCGACCCAGGGATCAAACCTGTGTGTTTTGGATTTGCAGGTGAATTCTTTACTAATGGCACCACCTGGCAACCCAGGAGGGAAGATGAGGTCTGACAAATGAAAATCAGGCAAGTGCTCAGAAAACAAGGCAGAAATTGCTGTTATTGTCGTCCTTTTGAATGGAGGTCTTTTGAAAGCAGACTGGATAAGTACGTAAGTTAGAAAGGATGATACACTTGAACCTGTGCAAGTGGAAATAAGAATCTATCTCTTCATAAATCATGACAAAGTCTAAAGACAACAAGTGGGTGTGTGTGGGACACTGGGGAAAATGCTTTTGTGGTCAAGAGAACATGGATTTTAGCATGACTTGTCACAATAACAGGAAAAAAGTTTTGTGCGAAAGTCAATAGCTATCCATTAAATAAATCAAGTTCTGAGGCAATCTATGCAATGCTACACTATAAATGTGCTTTGGAAATATGTTAAATGTTGATGATCCATTGTAGTCCATTTAAAATAGAAAAACAAAAACACCACCAAGACTCAGTTTGTAGAACTTCCTCCTTCTGATTTTTTAAAAAGTAAATAAAAACAGAGAACAAAGCACTTGTCTGATAAGGGATCCTATCCAAGAAAACCAAGAACATACTGAACTCAACCTCGGAAAAACAAGCAGCCTAATGAAAACACTGGGCAGGAGGCTGGAACAGACTTACACCTCACAGTTCAGACAAACAGGAACCCCAGATGAATCACATTCCACTTCATGATGATCCCTCATTCATCATGACATCCACAAAGATAAACTCAACAGGGATCAAAGACTTCAACCTGATACTGAAACTGTAAAACTCCTGGAAGAAAACATAAGCAGTATGTGCACTCTTTGACATCAATCTTAGCAAGATTTTCTTTGGATCTTTCAAAAAGAATGAACAACCTGGAAAAAATGGGCAGGAGATCCAAGTGGATTTTTTTCCCACAGGAAAAATATACAGATGGCCAACAGGCACATGGAAAGATGCTCAACATCACTCCTTACTGGGGAGATGCACATCAAAACCACAGTGAGATATCACCTCACATCTGACAGAATGGCTATCCTACAAAGTACTATAGACAGCAGGTGAAGATGTGGAGAAATGGGAATCCTTGTGCACTGTTGATGGGGATGTCCATTGGTACAACTGCTATGGAAAATGATACAGAGATCCTCAAACAAAATACTCTCTTATGATCCACTGCTGAACATTTTCCCAAGGAAAACAAGAACATGAAAAAGAAATATGCACCCCTGTGTTCATGTTACTCTTATTGACGAGAGCAAAGATACAGAGACCACCTAAATGCCCATAAGTAGATGAATGGATTAGAAAGAAAGAAAAACTTATGTTTATAGAGGCTCTGCCTGTAAGCACAACCTTCGCCCTAAAACCCAGTTATGCCTCACACTCTAAGCCTTTACACAAGACAAAAAACACTAGTTTAGTCACTAAACAGAGCCAAGGACCTTTAGTTACTCCTCAAGAGTCGTAGATAATATTCTGAGCCATATCCTGTGAGCTGTTTTTCAGATACTGAAGTCCCCTCACCAGACAGAAGAAGCTGACTATGTGATGAGAGGATGACTGCATGATGACCAGACAGAAGCTATGACATAAGCTGCTCCACTTCCAGGAACTGTCACCAAGAAGCAGGAACAAATGCTGAAACTAGAGATTAACTGTTCTCAAAACAACAAAGATGATGCTGAATGGGCTGCTATGTCACTGATATCAAGATGACTGTCGGAGCTGACTGTGCCATCCTGCCCCCTCCCCTCATCCATACAACCCTGAAACTCCCCTTTAAAATCTTCTGTCTCCTGAGCAGCAATCAGGAGTTGGTTCTTGGACACAAGTCTATGTTCTCCCTTGGCTGCTGGCATCCAAAAGAAAACCACCCTTCCTTTCCCACCAACCCCTGTCTCTTGAAAATTGGCTGTCTACTGGCAAGCAGTCAGACCTGCTTTTGGTAACGTGCCTATAGATCTCCCTCGGAGATCAATTTTATTTACTTTAGCTCTTCCTAAGTAAAAAATTACATGAACCCAAGTACCTGTCAGTCTCTTCTTTCTGTCCCATTTCTTAGAAAATAACCAGATTAAATAAAAAATGTGGAGGGACTTCCATGGTGGTCCAGTGGTTAAGAATCCGCCTTGCTAAGCAAGGGTCATAGGTTCAATCCCTGTTCCAGGAAGTTCCCACCTGCCTTGGAACAACGAAGCCTGTGCGCCACAACTGCTGCGCATATGAGCTGCAACTGCTGCAGCCACGTTCTGCAACAACAGAAGCCCAAGCAGTGCAACAAGAATAGACCTCACTCATCAGAACTAGAAAAGGCCCAAGTGCAACAACAGAGACCCATCACAGCCAAAATATAAATAAAGATTTTTATTTTGCAAAATATAGAGATTTTCTTTGAAAATGTATTTGACACATTTATCTATATTCTAATAGTCTTCCAATGTCATGACAGTGTAGTATGTAAACAATAAAGTTGTGAATATTATGATATAATCATGCACCAACTTTCTAAGTCAGCACAATTTTACTTTGACACAATTTCACACAGTCCTCACTTTGCAGGGCAGTTCAAGGATCATAAAATGATCATGAAAGCTGAACCTGAATAAAGAATAGATAAATGTCTTTGTACAACTGAATCACTTTGCTCTACAACCGAAACTAACACAACATTGTGAATCAATTATACTCCAATTGAAAATAAAAAGTAAAAAAAAAAAAGCCATCTTGCTAATCAATGGGGAAAATACAATTGTTCAAGGGCATTGAAAAACTTTGTCAAAACATTCAAAATTCTCTTATAACAATTAAAAAATATATAACATAAAACACCAAAACTATTATTTATTATTCTATAATTGAAAACATTAAAATTCAGTTCAGTTCAGTCGCTCAGTTGTGTCTGACTCTGCGACCCCGTCTCCCTGTCCATCACCAACTCCCAGAGTTTACCCAAACCCATGTCCATTGAGTTGGTGATGCCATCCAACCATCTCATCCTCTCTCGACCCCTTCTCCTCCTGCCCTCAACCTTTCCGAGCATCAGGGTCATTTCCAATGAGTCAGGTCTTCACATCAGATGGCCAAAGTATTGGAGTTTCAGCTTCAACATCAGTCCTTCCAATGAACATCCAGGACTGATCTCCTTTAGGATGGACTGATTGGATCTCTTCGCAGTCCAAGGGACTCTCAAGAGTCTTCTCCAACATCACAGTTCAAAAGCATCAATTTTTCTACACTCAGCTTTCTTTATAGTCCAACTCTCACATCCATACATGACCAATGGAAAAACCATAGCCTTGACTAGACGGACCTTTGTTGACAAAGTAATGTCTCTGCTTTTTAATATGCTGTCTAGGTTGGTCATAACTTTCCTTCCAAGGAGTAAGTGTCTTTTAATTTCATGGGCTGCAATCACAATCTGCAGCGATTTTGGAGCCCAGAAAAATAAAGTCAGCCACTGTTTCCACTGTTTCCCCATCTATTTGCCATGACGTGATGGGACCGGATGCCATGATCTTAGTTTTCTGAATGTTGAGCTTTAAGTCAACTTTTTCATTCTCCTCTTTCACTTTCATCAAGAGGCTCTTTAGTTCCTCTTCACTTTCTGCCATAAGGGTGGTGTCATCTGCATATCTGAGGTTATTGATATTTCTCCAGGCAATCTTGATTCCAGCTTGTGCTTCCTCCAGCCCAGCATTTCTCATGATGTACTCGGCATATAAGTTAAATAAGCAGGGTGACAATATACAGCCTTGACGTATTCCTCTTCCTGTTTGGAACCAGTCTGTTGTTCCATGTCCAGTTCTAACTGCTGCTTCCTGACCTGCATACAGGTTTCTCAAGAGGCAGGTCAGGTGGTCCGGTATGCCCATCTCTTGAAGAATTTTCCACAGTTTATTGTGATCCACACAGTTGAAGGCTTTGGCATAGTCAATAAAGCAGAAATAGATGTTTTTCTGGAACTCTCTTGCTTTTTCGATGATCCAGAGGATGTTGTCAATTTGATCTCTGGTTCCTCTGCCTTTTCTAAAACCAGCTTGAACATCTGGAAGTTCACAGTTCACATATTGCTGAAGCCTGGCTTGGAGAATTTTAAGCATCACTTTACTAGCATATGAGATGAGTGCAATTGTGCAGTAGTTCAAGCAATCTTTGGCATTGCCTTTCTTTGGAATTGGAATGAAAACTGACCTTTTCCAGTCCTGTGGCCACTGATGAGTTTTCCAAATTTGCTGGCATATTGAGTGCAGCACTTTCACAGCATCATCTTTCAGGATTTGAAATAGCTCAACTGGAATTCTGTCACCTCTACTAGCTTTGTTCATAGTGATGCTTCCTAAGGCCCACTTGACTTCACATTCCAGGATGTCTGGCTCTAGGTGAGTGATCACAGCATTGTGAATATCTGGGTCAGGAAGATCTTTTTTGTACAGGTCTTCTGTGTATTCTTGCCACCTCTTCTTAATATCTTCTGCTTCTCTTAGGTCCCTACAATTTCTGTCCTTTATTGAGCCCATCTTTGCATGAAATGTTTCCTTGGTATCTCTAATTGTCTTGAAGAGAACTCTAGTCTTTCCAATTCTATTGATTTCCTCTATTTCTTTGCATTGATCACTGAGGAAGGCTTTCTTATCTCTCCTTGTTATTCTCTGTAACTCTGCATTCAAATGGGTATATCTTTCTTTTTCTCCTTTGCTTTTCACTTCCCTTCTTTTCACAGCTATTTGTAAGGCCTCCTCAGACAGTCATTTTGCTTTTTTGCATTTTTTTTCTTGGGGATGGTCTTGATTCCTGTCTCCTGTACAATGTCAGAAACCTCCATCCATCGTTCATCAGGCACTTTGTCTATCAGATCTAGTCCCTTAAATCTATTTCTCACTTCCACTGTATAGTCATAAGGGATTTGATTTAGGTCATACCTGAATGGTCTAATGGTTTTCTCCACTTTCTTGAATTTCAGTCTGAATTTGGCAATAAGGAGTTCATGATCTGAGCCACAGTCTGCTCCCAGTCTTGTTTTGCTGACTGTATAGAGCTTCTCCATCTTTGGCTGCAAAGAATATAATCAATCTGATTTCAGTGTCGACCATCGGGTGATTTCCATGTGTAGAGTCTTCTCTTGTGTTGTTGGAAGAGGGTGTTTGCTATGACCAGTGTGTTCTCTTGGCAGATCTCTATTAGACTTTGCCCTGCTTCATTTTGTACTCCAAGGCCAAATTTGCCATTACTCCAGGTGCTTCTTGACTTCCTACTTTTGCATTCCAGTCCCCTGTAATGGAAAGGACATCTTTTTGGGGTTTTAGTTCTAGAAATTTAGAGAATATTTTAAAAAATCTATCCAGGGCAAGTCAGGAAACTCACTCACCATACTTGATAGAATATTCTCAGACAGAATTTTAAAAAATGGTTAACTTATTTTTGAAATGATCCTTCAATGAGTCCAAGGAACACAGATACTGACAAAGGTGAAATTTCAATATATGTAGAAACTATGAAAAATCACTGCATGTCATTTGAACTAATCTCAAACTTTTTTGTACTTATCACGCCATCTAAAGGGGAGTGAATTAGACCCATGAATTCTAGGGAAGGAAAAAAAAATCAGGTAGATCAAGTGATAAACATATAGAAACAAAGATAGATAGACAATCATACACACACGTATATACATATAAAGATGATGGATATTAGATGGATACTGTAAAATTGTTTATCTTAAAATGGTTTCTGAAACACCCCTACATCTTCACATTCCAAAGTCATGGTCCTATTAAATGTAAGGCACTTAGCTCAAAGATGAGTCTCTGCCTCCTGAAAGGTCGGTCTTGAAAGGGAAAAAGAACATCTTATGTCTTAAGGGTAACAATACATATTCTGTGTAGGCATTATCCATCTTCACTGCCTATTGATTCATGGATTTGGGATGACATAAAGCATTGTTGCTGTTGTTTAGTCACTAAGTCATGTCCAAATCTTTTGTGACCCCATGGACTGTAGCCTGCCAGGCTCCTCTGTCCATAGGATTTCTCAGGCAAGAGTACTGGAGTAGGTTACCATTTCCTTCTCCAGGGGATCTTCCTGGCCCAGGGATCAAATCTATGTCTTCTGAATTGCAAGCAGATTCTTTACCACTGAACCACCAGGGAAGCCACATAAAGCATTGTAAATTCTGTCTATTTCTCAAGAAAGAGTACAATTTCTGATTCTGTAATCCAGTCATTGAGTTTCCTGAGTTGAGTTTGTGTTATCATGCAAGGTTCTGATTCACATCCTTCATATATTATAAGTAATTGTGACAAGACTGATAAGATATATTATTCTTCCTGCTATACATTTCATGAAGATGTCCATGCATCAACATGGGAATAATCACTGGGATTCACAAATGGCAATGAAAATGCTGTGAAGCACAGCTGTAGTGACTTTCTCTACAGGCCTTGCAAGGCCAACTAAGTATTTTTTCATTTATACTTGAAAGCATCTCATTTGACCATATGATAAAAGAAATAAAATTGCAGATCAAGATGAGAGATGAAATAGAAGAGTACTAGTACCCAGCTATGAAGCTACTGGTCTAGTGGAGGAGAGAAGTTTGCCTCAGGAAACCTGTAGATGAGTTCAGTATTCAGCAGTCTTTTATAGTATTCAATAATCTTTCCCAGAATCAGGGTCTTTTCCAATGAGTCAGTTCTTCACATCAGGTGGCCAAAGTATTGGAGTTTCAGCTTCAGCATCAGTCCTCCCAATGAATATTCAGGACTGATTTCCTTTAGGATGGACTGGTTGGATCTTCTCACAGTCCAAGGGACTCTCAAGAGTCTTCAATACCACAGTTCAAAAGCATCAATTCTTCAGCACTCAACTTTCTTTATGATCCAAATCTCACAACTATACATGACTACTGGAAAAACCATAGCTTTGACTAGACGGAGCTTTGTCAGCAAAGTAATATCTGTTTTTTTAATATGCTATCTAGGTTGGCCATAGCTTTTCTTCCGAGGAGCAAATGTCTTTTAATTTCATGGCTGCAGTCACCATCTGCAGTGATTTTGGAGCTCAAAAAAATAAAGTCTGTCACGGTTTCCTTTGTTTCCCCATCCTTTTTCCATGAAGTGATGAGATCGGTTGACATGATCTTAGTTTTTAGAATGTTGAGTTTGAAGCCAGCTTTTTCACTCTCTTTCACTTTCATCAAGAGGCTCTTTAGTTCTTCTTCACTTTCTGCCATAAGGGTGGTGTCATGTGTATATCTGAGGTTATTGATATTTCTCCCGGCAATCTTGATTCCAGCTTGTGCTTCATCCAGCCCAGCATTTTGCATGATGTACTCTGAATATAAGTTAAATATGTTCCCAATTTGGAACAAGTCAGTTGTTCCATGTCTGGTTCTAACTGTTGCTTCCTGACCTACATACAGATTTCTCAGGAGGCAGGTAAAGTGCTCTGGTATTCCCATCACTTGAAGAGTTTTCCACAGATTGCTGTGATCTACACAGTCAAAGGCTTTGGTGTAATCAATAAAGCAGAAATAGATATACCTAAGCTGTATTTGGAAATATGTAAATTATGTTACATAAAGCAATCCACAGGGGGGGAAAAATGCAATGTGATACGTAAATAGTTAGTAGTACGTTATGTCTATTTGACCACCAAAAAAAAAAAAAATCCTGGAATGCAAAAAACAAAAAAAATAGGCATAGGTAAACAGTATTTTCTGTCTCTTTTGAAAAGTATTATAATGGTAAAGATACAGACCATTGAGGGTAAAAGCCCCAAAGTAATGAACATGCAATAACACCAACTGCAGATGCCTCCTTTGATGTGAGGTGGAAACGAGGGTGGAGATTAGGATCCTGTGGCGGTAAACACTACAGGAGGTCATGTGACCTTAAAGCCCTATATAAGTTGGCTGGTCAGAAAAGTTCCTCATACATTTTCACGGCTGCATTTCAAACTGCACGTTTTCCAGGAGTGTTAACCAGCACCCACATTTCATATACCATAGTGATAGACAGGTGAACCAGAGCTCAAGCTCAGGTTGGCATTCTGTAAATTTGATATTCAGCATATTTCTCTTTGGCTAATTAGACAAGTGCTCAAATATTTTCCTGATTGCACTTAGGAAATGGAGGACCTTTTTTGTTTGCCTTGTTTCTTTGTTTGCTTATTTTTCCCTTGCATTTGCACATTTATATAGCCTTAGGTGGGCTTCCCAGGTGACACTAGTGGTAAAGAACATGCCTGCCAATGCAGGAGACATAAGAGACTCTGTTTGACCCCTGGGTCAGGAAGATTCCCTGGAGGAGGGCATAGAAAGTCACTCCAGTGTTCTTGCCTGGAGAATCCCATGGACAGAGGAACCTGGTGGGTCACAGTCTGTAGGGTCACAAAGAATTGGACATGACCAAAGTGACTTAGCACATAGTCTTAGATGGGCACCATTGGTAGTATACAAGTAGGGTTTTAATACAAAGCAAGACTTCAGAATCTCTCACTCCATACACATGTTCCAAACATGATTACTATATTCTATGGGACACCATACTCTGAAATGCCTTTTCCCACTGTGTCATCTTCCTAAACTCCTTTTTACAGACATGTTCTATTCTCTGCTATGTATCTTTAATGTTTTTTCTAGCTTTGTTTTTCTAGCAAACTGTCATTTATTGTTTTTCTTGCTGTTCATGTTTCTCACAAAAATGAATTCAAACATATTTCTCTTCTTTTTCTGACCTTTTACTTGGAAAGGTTCATTCAAGGTTCCTGCTCTGTCTGAAATGAAATTAGATTCCACCCTGGTTTTGGTTCAGTAGGCTGAACACAGCTACTTCATTACTAACTCTTTATTATGCATGTTTATGATTCTTTTATGCATGACTGTGCAACCTTAGGAAAGTTTGTATATCCTATAATTTCTGAGAAATTGTACACGTTCCTGTTCTGTAATGATGTATCCTATGAATTTCTTTGATGTGCTTGCTGTATATGCTAGAAAGTAATTGAAATTCTTTCCATGGATAGGTAATTGGGAAACCCAATTTCAAAAAAATATTTTGTTCTTAAAAAAAATTGCTCTTAATGTACCATATTTCATGGAAATGGCAAAGAAATAACATTAAAGTCAACATTGTAACTTCTAAATAGCCCTAAAAGAGCCAGTGCTGGAATCATTTTTCTATAAGCTTTGAATATGCAAATAATTTTTGGCTTTTTTTTTTTAATTTCAGAAAGTAGAATTCTTTTTTATTGTGATTCAGTTATATATTTACACATACATTATTTTTGAAATTATTTTCCATTATAGGTTATTACAAGATATTGATTATAAGTCCCTGTGTAGTCTTGTTGCTTGATGCATGCCTATTTTTTTTTACCTCTTCAATGATCATATGATACAGTGAATAAATACATAAATAGTAACAAAAATGGCACATCAAGATAGAAGTAGAGATTAAAGAGTTTGAAAAAGGAGTTATTGTTAGGTAGGTAGAATAGGGAAAAGGAGTCCAAAATGGCGGTGGCTAAAAGACAAAGAAGGAAAAAAGCCTGTGAAAATGGAGCAAAAGAAAATCCGTGGACTGGAGTGAGAACTTCAGGTGAAACAAACATGTCCCCTTCTTGGCTAGCCCAATTTGCATATGGCAGGCTCAAGATGGGGGAGACAAACATATAAAAGGAGGAAGCCAAGACAGATTGAGGTCTCCTTTGGGGTCGGCCCATCCTCACAACTTGAAGGTGTACTATCCTTTGCTTGAAAAATAAAACTGAGCTGTAATCAAACTATAACACTGGTCCACCATTTCAAATCTTTGCTGTGGTGAGACAGAACTGAGGAAATTACACATTCCCCCAACATCTCTGGTGCCACGACTTGGATTTAACCTAGCTGAAACAACCTTGGCTTGCTGCCGGTAAAGCGGAGGCCAAGCACAGCAGAAGCCCAACTTGGCAAAAAAGCTCCTGCAGTGGAAGCTGAATGTGAAGAAAACCCAGCACAGTAGAAGTGACAAGAAGCCCACCATGCTGGAAACAGGAACAGCAAAAACAAACTTGGCAGAAAGCTCAAACGGCTCAATCTCCAATTCCAGAAGATCTCCAGTTAAGGTAGGAGGTCCTTGCCCCTGTGGCTGGAAGGATATATGGCTAATAAAATCTTAATCCCTTTGCAATCTCTCATTTCTTGTTTCCTCGAACCCCCTGCAAACAGGCTAGCAGCAATGGGTGCAATGAAGGCCTCTGGCATTATGAAGGAACTAGTTGAGTGGAGGAGAATATATTGTCTAGGGAAACTTGTGGATGACAGCTGATTAACCTTCAGTGGCATGGGAAGCCCTCGTATTCATAAATCAACATGCTCTGTTTCATATTAAGAGGGTTAACAGGTAGGAAGGCCAGAGTTCCCCAAGTGGCAGGAGGAAATAAACTGCAAGTGGCAGACTTTTATCCCTCCTCTACACAAAATTAAAAAGAGGCTTCTTTTAATTCTGTGTTGTTGATACCTGATTCTGCCTGAACTTAACTTTTCTCAAACATTGAGCTAACCAATGTGTTTTTCTTATGGAAATGTTTTCCTTTTTTATTTAGTATTTATTGAATGATTAAGTAAGTGTTAGTCGCTCAGTCGTGCCTGACTCTTTGCGACCCCATGGACTGCAGCCCATCAGGCTCCTCTGTCCATGAGATTTTCCAGGCAAGAACACTGGAGTGGGTTGCCTTTTCCTTCTCCAGAGGACCTTCCCAACCCAGGGATCAAACCTGGGTCTCCTGCACTGCAGGCAAATTCTTTACTGACTGAGCTACAAGGGAAGCCCACGGTTTCCTTAAGCTATGTTAATGAAATTATGTATTTGCTTTGGAATCTGCCTTTCTTCAAGTCTGTCTAATTTCTTCAAGTCTGCTTAAGACTAACGTTTTTCTTTTCTCAATCCTTGGGCTGATAAAGGCCCAATAAACCAGTGTTCTTGTCAATTGTTTTATGGATGGGGGCAGGGATGACACACCTGTGCCATCCTATCTCAAAAATGCATATTGTGAGAGGGGCCTGGTGAAACCCCCTCAACCTTGAGGTGTCTCTCATCTGATCAGAAGCTTGCTAACAGACATAAAACACTTTGCTAAAAACTAGCAAGGAGACACTCTTTCTGTTCCCTTCTTATGTCTCTGTCAGAAACTTTCTCTATCTCTATTATACTTTAATAAAACTTTGCTACACAAAAAGCTCCAAATGGTCAAGCCTCATCTCTGGCCCTGGATCAAAATCCTCTCCTCTGAAGGTCACGAATCCCAGCATAGCACACAACTTGCAGCTGCAATCTTTTAATATATAGATGTCTGTGTCGAAACACTAAGAAAGGCTTCCCATGTTCCTAGAATAGCAGTATTTGGAGACAGGTAAATTATCTTACCCACTCCAGCGTTCTTGCCTGGAGAATCCCAGGGATGGGGGAGCCTGGTGGGCTTCCGTTGATGGGGTCGCACAGAGTTGGACACGACTGAAGCGACTTAGCAGCAGCAGCAGTGGCAAATTATCTTACATAAGGAAGTCTACCTTATGAAAAAAAAAACCCCTCCAACTTATATGTAAATGGTAAATAGTATATTAAATATATTTTACCATGAAAAAGGTGTGAAATTCAGAAAAAAATAAGCATCTGTAGATAATATTTCCACCTCTTTGGAGATGAATATAAAAGTAAAGAAACACATTAATTGGAGTAAGCCAAGAACTGGTGAAAACCCTATAAAATGCAAGTGCCACCTTTGATGTAAGGTATGAAAAGAGGTGAAAGGTTAAGATCCTCTGGTGTAAGTGCTCCAGGAGGTCATGTTACCTTAAAGCCCTATATAAGTCCATCTGTTATTAAGGAAAGTTCCTCATACACTTTACCAGCTGCATTGGAAGCTGTATTTTTCCAGAGGAGTTTTACAGTACCCACATTTCACAGAGCTAGTGACAGAGGTGAACCAGAGCTCACCCTCGGGTTGGTTTTCTATAAATTTGATGTTCAGCCTATTTCTCAGGGAAATAGACCAGTTTTCAAATATCTTTATGTTTGGGTTTAAGAAATGGAGGACCATTTTTTGTGGGTTTTTCCCCCTGTATGTACACTTTTATATAACCTTAGATAGGCACCATTGCTAGAATACAAGCATCGTTTTAATACAAAGCAAGATATCAGACTCTCTTTCCACACCCACATTCCACCCACAGTTACTGCACCTTTATATAGGCATGTATTTTTTTTCTGTGTATCTTCAAATATTTTGTTCTTCATGAACCTTATTTCATGAGAATGGCCATGAAATGACATTAAAATCAGCATTGCAATTCAAAAGTTGCCCTGAGAGAGCCAAGAAACAGTACTGAAGTTATTTTCCTATGAGGTTTAAATGTGCAAATGATTTTGGTTTATTTTTACCTAAAACCTATTTTATGACAATATGATAAAACAGTATTTTACAAAGCTGGGTTTCTGAATTACCTATCCATGGAACGAATTTCAATCACTTTCTTGCTTATACATCCAACTCAAATCAGGGGAACTCATAGGATGCAATCATTATGAACAGGAACATGTACAATTTCCTATAAATGATACAATATACAATCTTTTCTATGGTTGCACATCCATGCATAAATGGATAATGAACATGCTTGCATACTGAAGAATTAGTAATGAAGTAACTGTGCTCAGCCTACTGAATGAAAACTATGGTGAAATCTAGTCTTATTTCAGAAAGAGGAGGAAATTTGAATTGACTTGCCCATGAGAAGTGTTAGAAAAACAAGATAACTATATTTGAATTCATTTTTGTGAGATATATAAACGATAAGGAAGAAGCAAAAGTGATAGCTGTTAGAGGAACCAAGTCTCAGAAAACTAAGATTCACAGAAGAGAAAAGACATGCCTGTTGAGAAGTGTTTGGGAAGGTGGATGCAGTGAAAAAAGACATTTAAGAGTATGGTGTCCCATAGCATGTAGTGACTGTGGGTGGAACGTGGGTATGGAAAGAGGGATTCTGATATCTTGCTTTGTTTTAAAACTATACTTGTATATTATTAATAGTTCCTTTCTAAGACTATATAACACACAAAAATTAACAAACAAGAAGTGGTCGTCCATTTCTTAAACCCCATCAGGAAAGAATTTTATCATAGTACTGCTCTGAACACAACTATTTCACTACTAATTCTTAATTATTCATGTTCATTATTGATTTATGCATGGATTTGCAACTTCAGGAAGGATTGTGTGTCCTATCATTTCTAGGAAATTGTATGGGTTGCTGTTCTGTATCCTGTAGGCTTCTCTGCTGTGAGTTCACTTGTACATGCAAGAAGGTGATTGAAATTCTTTCCATGGATAGGAAAACCCATCTTCAAAAAGTATTTCATTCTTCATGTACCTTATTTCATGAGAATGGCCATGAAACATTGTTAAAGTCAGCATTGTGATTCATAAGTAGTCCTGAAAGAGCCCATAAACACTGCTGGAGTCATTTTTTTCTATAAGGTTTGAATGTGCAAGTAATTTTGGTTTATTTTTATTTGAAACCTCTTCTATGATCATATGCTAAAGTGAATATATACATAAGAATAAAGAAAATGGCACAGCAAGAGAGAACACGAGATTAAGAAGTTCAAACAAGGAGTTATAAAGGAACTAGTCAGGTGGAGGAAAATAGTATGCCTAGGCAAACCTGTGGATGACAGAGGACTTCTTCTGTTGAGTGGGACACTCTAGTATTCAGGAAGTCAGCATACCCAGCTTCATATATAGATGCCTCTCTTTCCATACACAGGTTTCACCAATAATTACTATATTCTTGTGGAAACCAAACTCTTAGCTGCCCCTTGTCACTGTGTCCACTTCCATATGTAGCTTTTTGCAGGTATGTCCAATTCTCTTCTGTGTATCTTTAATTTGTTTTCTGAGGCTCACTTCCTCTAATAAACTTTCAGTTACTATTTCTTTCTTGCAGCTTATGTTTCTCAAAAAGTGAATTCATGTGCATTTGTCTTCTTTTTCTGACCTTTTTTCTTGGAATTTCCATTCAATGTCCCTCCTATTTCTGAAATGAAACTTGATCCCACCCTGGGTTTTGTTCAGTAGGATGAACATAGCCCCTTCATTATTAATTCTTCGTTATTCATGTTCACCATCCATTTAGGTACGGATACACAACCTTAGGCAAGATTGTATATGCTATCATTTATAATAAATTGTACACATTTCTGTTCCATAATGACTGCACCCTAAGAGTTTTTCTGATGTGAGTTCACTATATAGGAAAGAAAATGATCCAGATTCTTTCCATTGATAGGTAATTCAGAATCCCAGCCTAATAAAATATTTTGTTCTTCTTGTACTTTATTTCATAAGAACAGCCATGAAGTGACATTTAAATCAGTATTGTAATTCACAAGTACCCCTGAAAGAGCCCAGACACAATGCTAGAGTCATTTTTCTCTAAGCTTTGAGTGTGCGAATAATTTCTGATTTATTTTTACTTGAAATCTCTTCTATAATCATGTGATAGAATGAATGAATAAATAAATATAAAGAAAGTGGTACAACTCGACAGAAAGTGTTAGTCAATCAGTTGTGTCCAACTCTTTATGATCCCATGAATTGTAGTCCATCAGTCTCCTCTGTCTGTAGAATTCTCCAGGCAAGAACACTGGAGTGGGTAGCCATTCTCTTCTCCAACCCAGTGATCTTCCCAACCCAGGGATCAAACCCAGGTCTTGTGCATCACAGGCAGATTCTTTACCATAAGAGCCACCAGGGAAGCCTTGAAATTAAAGAGTTCGAACACACAGTTGTTGAGGAGCTAGTCCAGGGGAGGAGAAAAGTTTTCCTAGATAAATCTGTGGATAAGACTTATCCACAGATAAATCTCCTGTCCCATGGAAAAGCCTAGCTTTCAGGAAGACATCATACAAATGCCTTTGCCAAAATATCAAGAAAGGCTACCCATGTTCCTAGGAAAACATTATTTTGAAATATGTAAATTATGTTACATAACAGTCCAGAGGGAAAAAACTCCAAGAGATGTGTAAGTAGTACGTTATGTATATTTTTCCATGAGAAACGTCCTGGAATTCAGAAAAATAAATAGACATATGTAAACAATATTCTCCCCTTCTTTCATAAATAATTACAATACTAAAGATACACACTATTGCTATTAAGCCCGGAACAAGTGAAAACGTTATCACACAAACTGCAAGTTCCTTTTCTGACATAAGGTTTGAAAAGACTGAGGGATTAGGATCCTCTGGTGGTAAACGCTCCAGAAGTTCCCTGGACCTTGAAGTCCTACATAGTCAGCTAGTCAAGACAGTTCCTCCTACAGTGCCGCTGCCACCTGGGAATCTGTGTCTACTCCAGGGCTGTCTTTCAGTACCCGCATTTCTTAGACCTAGTGATAGATTGGTGAATCAGAGCTCAGGGTCAGGTTTTCTGAAATTTGCTGTTCACCTATCCCTCAGCATAATAGACCAATACTCAAATTCTTTCCCGATTGAATTCAGGAAATGGATGACCATTTTACTTGTTTCTTTCCTTATTTGTATTTTTTTCATGAATTTACATTTTTTTCATGAATTTACATTTTGATATAGTCTTAGATAGGCACCATTGGTAGTATAGTTTTAATACAAAACAAGATATCTGAATCTCTCTTTCCATACACATATTCTACCCATAATTACCACATCCTCTCAGACACCATTGCCCTTTTTTACTGCTTCCACTTCTCTAATCACCTCTTTACAGGCATCTCCTATTCTCTACTGTGTATCTGTAATTTGTTCTTTGAGGTTGGCTCCTCTAATACTTTCAATTTCTGTTTCTTCCTTGTAGTTCACTTTTCTCAAAATGAATGGCTATATATTTCTCTTCTTTTTCTGATCTCTTCCATGGGCAAGTCCACTCAGGGTTCTTCCTTCTTCTTCTGAAATGAGACTAGATTCCACCATGGTTTTGTTTTGGTAGGCTGAACACAGTTACTTCACTACTAATTGCTCTTTATGCAGGTTCATAATCCATTTATATATGGCAGTGCAACTTTAGGAAGGATTGTGTATCTTATCATTTCTAGGAAATTTTACAGGCTTCTGTTCCATGAAGATTCATCCTATGAGTTTTTCTGATGTGAGTTCACTGTATATGCAAGAAATTGATCAAAATTCTTTTCAACAATAGGTATTTGTGAACTCGGCCTGTAAAACATTTCATTTCACATACCTTATTTCATGAGAATGGTATATAGTGACATTGTTATCAACATTGTGATTCACAGTTCAGTCAGTTCAGTTCGGTCGCTCAGTTGTGTCCGACTCTTTGCGACCCCATGAATCGCAGCACACCAGGCTTCCCTGTCCATCACCAACTCCCAGAGTTTACTCAAACTCATGCCCATCGAGTTGGTGATGGCATCCAGCCATCTCATCCTCTGTTGTCCCCTTCTCCTCCTGCCCCCAATCCCTCCCAGCATCAGGGTCTTTTCCAATGAATCAATTCTTTGCATGAGGTGGCCAAAGTGATTCACAAGTAGCCCTAAAGTAAGCCAGAAAGATAAACACCAATACTACAGCATATAAATGGAATTTTAAAAGATGGTAATGATAACCCTATATGCAAGACAGAAAAAGAGACACAGATGTATAGAACAGAATTTTGGACTCTATGGAAGAAGGCGAGGGTGGGATGATCTGACAGAACAGCATCAAAACATGTATATTATCAAGTGTGAAACAGATCTCCAGTCCAGGTTGGATGCACTGGAATGACTCAGAGGGATGGGATAGGGAGGGGGGTTCAGGACGGGGAACACATGTAGATCCATGGCTGATTCGTGTCAGTGTATGGCAAAAACCACTACAATATAGTAAAGTAATTAGCCTCCAACTAATAAAAATAAATGAAAAAAATTAAAAAATTAAAAAAACAAGTAGCCCTGAAAAAGCCCAGACAATATGCTGGAGTCATTTTTCTATAAGCACTGAATGTACAGATAGTTTTTTATTTATTTTTACCCGGTTCCTCTTTGATGATCATATGATAAAATGAATAAATAAATAATAAAGAAAATGGCACAGCAAAATTCCCACAAAATTAGAAAATTCAATAATACAGTTATGAAGGAATTGTCAAGTGAATGAACAAAGCTTGCCTAGTAAACCTGTGAATGACAGTAGGCTCATCTGGTGTCCTATGAGAAAGCATATTTCTCAGATAGTCAGCATATTCAGGTTGAAATATAAATGTTTCAAAATATCAAGAAAGGCTTCCCATGTTCCTAAGAAAGCTGCATTTGGAAATATGTAAATTATGTTAAATAACAAAGTCCAAAACCTCCAAGTGATATGTAAATAGTAAATAGTACATTATGTATATTTTACCAGGAAAAATGACCTGGGATGCAGAAAAAGTAGGCATATGTATATAATATTTTCTGCTCTTTTGAAAATGATTATAAATTGTAGAGATACTCACTATTGAGGATAAGTCCAAAACTAGTGAAAACACAACCACACGAACTGCAGGCACCTTCTTTGGCGTAAGGTGTGAAAAGAGGTGAGAGATTAGGATCCTCTGCTGGTAAACACTCCAGGAGGTCACGTGACCTTAAAGCCTTGTATAAGTCAGCTAGTCGTGATAGTTCCACATCCACTTTCTCAGCTGCATTGGAAGTTGCATCTTCTCCAGGGGAGTTTTTCAGCATTCATGTTCCTTAGATCTATCGACAGACAGGCAAACCAGAGATCAGGTTCAGGTTGGTTTTCTGTTAATTTGGTGTTCAACTTATCCCTCAGTGAAACAGAGCAGTAATTAAATTCATTCCTGATAGGGTTTAGGAAATGAACCACTGCTTTTGGTTATTTCTTTGCTTCATTGTTTGTTTCTTTTACCTGAATTTGCACTTTTATATAATCTTAGATAGGAATCACCAGTAGTATACAAGTATAGTTTTAATACAAAGTAAGATATCAAAATCTCTTTCCATACACACATTCCAACCACAGTTACTACATTCTCTGGGACACCATAATCTTAAATGTTTTTTTTTTTTTCCCACTGCTTCCTCCTCCCTAAACGGCTTTTTACATTCATGTCCTAGTCTCTTCTGTGTATCTTTAATTTTTCTGAGGCTTTGTTCCTCTAATAAACTTTCATTTATTTTTTTCCCTTGCCATTTATATTTCGCTGCTTATTTAACTTATATACAGAGTACATCATGAGAAACACTGGGCTGGATGAAGCACAAACTGGAATCAAGATTGCTGGGAGAAATATCAATAACCTCAGATATGCAGATGACACCACCCTTATGGCAGAAAGCGAAGAACTAAAGAGCCTGTTGATGAAAGTGAAAGAGGAGAGTGAAAAAGTTGGCTTAAAGCTCAACATTCAGAAAATAAAGATCATGGCATCTGGTCACTTCATGGAAAACAGATGGGGAAATAGTGGAAACAATGAGAGACTTTATTTTGGGGGACTCCAAAATCACTGCAGATGGTGACTGCAGCCATGAAATTAAAAGACGCTTACTCCTTGGAAGAAAAATTATGACCAACCTAGACAGCATATTAAAAAGCAGATACATTACTTTGCCAACAAAGGTCCATCTAGTCAAAGCTATAGTTTTTCCAGTAGTCATGTGTGGATGTAAGAATTGGACTATAAAGAAAGCTGAATGCCAAAGAATTGATGCTTTTGAACTGTGGTGCTGGAGAAGACTCTTAAGAGTCTCTTGCACTGCAAGGAGATCCAACCAGTCCATCCCAAAGGAAATCAGTCCTGGGTGTTCACTGGAAGGACTGATGTTGAAGCTGAAACTCCAATACTTTGGCCACCTGATGCAAAGAACTGACTCATTGGGAAAGACACTGATACTGGGAAAGACTGAAGGCAGGAGGAGAAGGGGTCAACAGAGGATGAGATGGTTGGATGGCATCACTGACTCAATGGACATGAGTTTGAGTGAACTCCATGAGTTGGTGATGGACAGGGAGGCCTGGCGTGCTGCAGTCCATGGGGTTGCAAAGAATCGGACACAACTGAGCGACTGAACTGACTGACTGACTGACTATGTTCCTCACAAAAATGAACTCAAATATATTTGTCTTGTTTTTCTAACCTTTTTCATGGGCCAGTCTATTTAAGTTGCCCCTTTTTTTGTGAGACTTTATCCCACTCTGGTTTTGTTTCAGTAGGCTGAACACAGCTATCTTATTACTAATTTTTCATTACGCATGTTCCTTATCCATTTATGCATGGATGTGAAACTTTAGGAAGGATTGTATAGCCTATCATTTATAATAAATTGTACATGTTCTTGTTCTATAATAGTTAATCCTATGAGTTTTTCTGATGTGAGTTTGCTATATAAGAAGATAGTGATGGAAATTTTTTTCATGGACAGGTAATTCAGAAACCAACCTCATAAGTTACCTTATTTCATGAGAATGGCCATAAAACAACATTGAAATCAGTAATGTGATTTATAAGTACCCCTTAAAGAGTCTAGATACAATGCTGGAGTCACTTTTCTATAAGCATTGAGTACAAATAATTTTTGGTTTATTTTTACCTGAAACCTCCTCTATGATAATAAGATAAATATCATAAGATAAAGAATAAATAAATAATTAAGAAAATGGCAAAGGAAAATAGAACACGGGCTGAAAGATTTCAAACAGACAGTTATGAAGGAACTAGCTGAGTGGAGGAGAGACGTTTACCTAGGCAAACCTGTGAATAAGAGTAGACTTATCTGGTGTCCTATGGGAAAACCTATGTTTCAGGAAGTCAGCATACCCAATGTGATATATATATATATGGCTGTGCAAAATATCAAGAAAGGCTTCCCATGTTCCTAGGAAAGCTGTATTTGGAAATATATAAATTATGTAAATCATGTTACATAAGGAAGTCCAATAGGAAGAAACCTCCAAGTGATGTGTAAGTATTAAATAGTTTATTGTGTATGTGGAATCCAGAAAAAAATAGTCATATATAAGTAATATCTGCCCAGTCTTTCAGAAACAAATATAACAGTAAATATCCTCACCAGTGTGAGTAAGGGGAAAGGTAGTAAAAACACTATCCCAACAACTGCGTTGCCTCTCTTAATGTAAGGTGTGAAGAGAGGTGAGAGATTAGGATCTTCTGGTGGTGAACATTCCAGGAGGTCACATGAACTTAAAGCCCTCCAGCTGCTCATACAATACAATACTCATACAAGGTTCCTCATGCAATGCCCAGGCCAGCAGCAATAGAGGGTGCATTGTTTTCCAGGGGAATTTCCGACACCCATGTTTGTTTGACTGAGTGACAGACTGGTGAATCAGAGCTCATGTTCATGTTGATGTTCTGTAAATTTGTTGTCCAGCTTCTTCCTCAGCATTATAGACCACTTCTTTCCTGATTAGGTTTAGGAAATCAGACCACCATTTTTTCTTTGCTTGTTTTTTTCTTTTTTTTTTTTTTCTTTTCCCCTGATTTTGCATCTTTATATAGTCTTAGAAAGACACCATTGGTAGTATACAAGAATAGTTTTAATGTAAACCAAGATCTCTAACTCCCTCTTTCCATACATACATCCTACCCATATTGTGTGGGACACCATACTCTTAAATGCCTTCTTTTACTGTGTTTACCTCTCAACACCTTTTTACAGGATGTCTATTTCTCTTCTGTGTATATTTCATTTGTTTTCTGAAGCTTGGTTCCACTAATAAAATTTTATTTACTGTTCTTTTTTTATTCCTGCAGTTTTTGTTCCTCACAAAAGTGAATTCTAATGCATTTGCCTAATTTTCCTGACCCTTTTCATGGGAAAGTCCACTCAAAGTTTTTTCTCTTTCTGAAATGAGTCTATATTCCACACTGGTTTTGATTCATTAGGTTGAATACAGCACCTTCATTACTATTTCTTCATTATTCATGTTCATTATCTATCTATGAATGGATATGCATCCTTAGGAAGGAATTTGTATCGTATCACTTCTAAGAAATTGTATAGGTTCATTTTTAATGCTCATCTTATCCTATTTGTTTCTCTGATGTGAGCTCACTTTATAGGCAAGATAATGATCAAAATTTTTTTGCATGAATAGGTAATTCAGAAATCAAGCCTCATAAGATATTTATTTCTTCATGTGCCTTATTTCATGAGAATGACCATGAAAGGACCTTGAACTCAGTAGTGTGATTCTTAAGTATCCCTGACAGAGCCAAGACTCAATGCTAAAGCCATTTTTCTATAAGTTTTGAGGGCCAAGTTGTTTTGTATTCATTCTTACCTGAAACCTCTTTATTTGAACATATGTTACTCTAAGGAATTAAAGTCTTATCACTCCAGAAGATCAAAGAGGAAAGAGAGTTCCAATACATGATAATAAATCTACCAATCTAGTGGAGGATAAATTTTGCTTATGTAAATATGTTGAGTACAGTACAATCATCTGCTATACATGGGAAAGTCTATTTCTCAAGAAGTCAGCATACCCTGTTTAAAAACTGTGCTGATGTATTACAGAAAGGAACCCCATATCTGTTTGTGTGACTGTTGTATTTGTGAACACAAATTAGATAAATATTACATTGAACACCTCGTAAAAAATAACCTCCAAGTGATGTGTAAATATGGAGAAGGAAATGGCAGCCCACTCCAGTATTCTTGCCTGGAGAATCCCAGGAACAGAGGAGCCTGGTGAGCTGCTGTCTATGGGGCCACACAGTCGGACACGACTGAAGTGAATTAGCAGCAGCAGCAGATGCATAAATAGTGAATTGTATGTTAGATGGATTTTACCAGTGTAAATGTTGTGTGAAATTCAGAAAAAAATAGGCATACATAAAAAAGTCCTTTGTTGCTCCTTCAGAAAATGAGTATAGGGTGAAGATAGACATTTTATACTGCTAAGCTCAAAATGCTCATTAAAGCAACTAACACCCAATGACAGGTGCCTCCTTTGATGTAAAGTGTTTTTAAACAATTGGGAAAGGAGGATCATGGGGGAACAATACACGTCAGAAGGTAACATGACCTTGAAATCCTATAAGAGTTAGCTAGTGAATTTTGGGGGGCTCCAAAATCAATGCAGATGGCGACTGCAGCCATGAAATTAAAAGACACTTACTCCTTGGAAGAAAAATTATGACCAACCTCAATTCAGTTCTGTTCAATCACTCAGTTGTGTCCGACTCTTTGTGACCCCATGAATCGCATCATGCCAGGCCTCCCTGTCCATCACCAACTCCCAGAGTTTACTCAAACTCATGTCTATCGAGTCGGTGATGCCATCCAGCCATCTCATCCTCTGTCGTCCCCTTCTCCTCCTGCCCCCAATCCCTCCCAGCATCAGGGTCTTTTCCAATGAGTCAACTCTTCATATGAGGTGGCCAAAGTATTGGAGTTTCAGCTTCAACATCAGTCCTTCCAATGAACACCCAGGACTGATTTCCTTTGGGATGGACTGATTGGATCTCCTTGCAGTCCAAGGGACTCTCAAGAGTCTTCTCCAGCACCACAGTTCAAAAGCATCAATTCTTTGGCGCTCAGCTTTCTTTATGGTTCAACTCTCACATCCATACATGATTACTGGAAAAACCACAGCCTTGACTAGACGGACCTTTGTTGGCAAAGTAATGTCTCTGCTTTTTAATATGCTATCTGGCTAGGTTGGTCATAACTTTCCTTCCAAGGAGTAAGCATCTTTTAATTTCATGGCTGCAATCACCATCTGCAGCGATTTTGGAGCCCAGAAAAATAAAGTCACTGTTTCCACTGTCTCCCCATCTATTTGCCATGAAGTGGTGGGACCAGATGCCATGATCTTAGTTTTCTGAATGCTGAGCTTTAAGCCAACTTTTTCACTCTCTTCTGTTACTTTCATCAAGAGGCTTTTTAGTTCCTCTTCACTTTCTGCCATAAGGGTGGTGTCATCTGCATATCTGAGGTTATCAATATTTCTCCCAGCAATCTTGATTCCAGCTTGTGCTTCCAGCCCAGTGTTTCTTATGATGTACTCTGCATATAAGTTAAATAAGCAGGGTGACAGTATACAGCCTTGACGTACTCCTTTTCCTATTTGGAACCAGTCTGTTGTTCCATGTCCAGTTCTGTTTCTTCCTGGCCTGCATATAGGTTTCTCAAGAGGCAGGTGAGGTGGCCTGGAATTCCCATCTCTTTCAGAATTTTCCATAGTTTATTGTGATCCATACAGTCAAAGGCTTTGGCATAGTCAATAAAGCAGAAATAGATGTTTTTCTGGAACTTTCTTGCTTTTTCGATGATCCAGAGGATGTTGGCAATTTAATTTCTGGTTCCTCTGCCTTTTGTAAAATCAGCTTGAACATCTGGAAGTTCGCAGTTCACGTCTTGCTGAAGCCTGGCTTGGAGAATTACTTTTGAGCATTACTTTACTGGTGTGTGAGATGAGTGCAATTGTGTGGTAGTTCGAGCAATCTTTGGCATTGCCTTTCTTTGGAATTGGAATGAAAACTGACCTTTTCCAGTCCTGTGGCCACTGATGAGTTTTCCAAATTTGCTGGCATATTGAGTGCAGCACTTTCACAGGATCATCTTTCAGGATTTGAAATAGCTCAACTGGAATTCTGTCACCTCCACTAGCTTTGTTGATAGTGATGCTTCCTAAGGCCCACTTGACTTCACATTCCAGGATGTCTGGCTCTAGGTGAGTGATCACATCATCGTGATTATCTGGGTTGTGAAGATCTTTTATGTACAGGTCTTCTGTGTATTCTTGCCACCTCTTCTTAATATCTTCTGCTTCTATTAGGTCCCTACCACTTCTGTCCTTTATTGAGCCCATTTTTGCATTAAATGTTCCCTTGGAATCTCTAATTTTCTTGAAGAGATCTCTAGTCTTTCCCATTCTATTGATTTCCTCTATTTCTTTGCATTGATCACTGAGGAAGGCTTTCTTATCTCTCCTTGCTATTCTTTGGAACTTTGCATTCAAATGGGTATATCTTTCTTTTTCTCCTTTGCTTTTCACTTCTCTTCTTTTCACAGCTATTTGCAAGGCCTCCTCGACAGCCATTTTGCTTTTTTGCATTTCTTTTCCATGGGGATGGTTTTTATCCCTGTCTCCTGCACAATGTCACAAACCTCCATCCATAGTTCATCAAGCACTCTGTCTATCAGATCTAGTCCCTTAAATCTATTTCTCACTTCCACTGTATGATCATAAGGGATTTGATTTAGGTCATACCTGAATGGTCTAGTGGTTTTCCCTACTTTCTTCAATTTTAGTCTGAATTTGGCAATAAGGAGTTCATGATCTGAGCCACAGTCAGCTCCCGGTGACCAACCTGCCAGCATATTAAAAAGCAGAGACATTACTTTGCCAACAAAGTTCTGTCTAGTCAAGGCTATGGTTTTTCCAGTAGTCATGTATGGATGTGAGAGTTGTACTATAAAGAAAGCTGAATGCCAAAGAATTGATGCTTTTGAATTGTGGTGTTGGAGAAGACTCTTGAGAGTCTCTTGGACTGCAGGAGATCCAACCAGTTCAACCTATAGGAAATCAGTCCTGAATATTTATAGAAAGGACTGGTGTTGAAGCTGAAACTCCAGTACTTTGGCCATCTGATGCGAAGAACTGACTCATTGGAAAAGACCCTGATGCTGGAAAAGATTGAAGGCAGGAGGAGAAGGAGATGACAGAGGATGAGGTGGTTGGATGGCATCACCGACTCAATGGACATGAGTTTGAGTAAACTCTGGGAGTTGGTGATGGACAGGGAGGCCTGGCGTGCTGCAGTCCATGGGGTTGCAAAGAGTCGGGCATGATTGAGTGACTGAACTGAACTGAACACGAGTGAAGGAAAGTTTTTCTACTCATCCCTCCCCAATCTCTTGAAGGATGCAGTCTTTCTAGTGCAGTTTATCCATCACACACCTTTCTGAGAATCTAGTTACAGATAGCAGAAGCAGAGCTGAATTTTAGGTTGGTTTGGTCTATATATGCTGTCTGCTTTATATTAGAAAAGTAGAACAGCACTGAAAATACACTGTGAAGTGTTTTTAGGCAATGAAATAACAGCCTTTGATTTTATATTTTTACACCAAAATCACAAGAATAAAGTTGAGATGTTTCATTTGTACAACACAGTATTTTAATTTCTCTTTTTCATACACATGTTCAAGAGCAAAAGCAACTATTTTTTTCTTGGTAATATCATCTTGTTATTCTCTATTTCTCTTTGCAAACTTCCTTTGAGAATCCTCCCTGTAGGAATGCAGAGTCCAGCTCTGTGAAGATGAAAATTGCTTTTTTTCCTTTTTGTATTTTGATTTCTTCATGAACGTTTTAATTTACTTTGTCTTTGTTTTCCTTTTTTTTTTTTTTTTGGTCCACCACATATTTTAAATAATAGATTTTGTCTTCTGTTTCTGACATCTTTGTGACCATACTACATTTTAGGTTCATCATTTCCAGGAATTTGTTGACATTTCATCTTTGTCATGGGTGAAAAATTTTCTATTGAAGGCATGCTTATTTATTTCTTACTTGTTTATTTTTAGATAGACATGTCTGTCGAGGATTGTTGAAACTAGCTTTTGCTCTAGGAATATTAGAGTCAAGTCTTTGATTTCATTTTGATTGGTATGTATTTGAGTTTTGTGTGTGGTGCAAATTAGTGAACTAAATTCTTTACTTTTAAAGGGAACTTTCAAACAAATACTAATAAAATACAAAATGTACCTGTCTCCGAAATGTACCTGAATGCAAAGAACTCATAAATGAGCATCCTGATTTATGTGGAACACCATATGAATAGCAGTAAATATGATTAGGTTTTCTATAGACACTGAAATTCTAAATAATTTCTGTCATTTTTGTCAAAATATCTTTATTGCAGTTTTATAAACTTGAGAGAATTGTACCATATTATAGGTAACATTCCCACAGTATCATTATGTGTGGTGGCTTGTGGAAACGTTTTCTTCTTTTTTTTTTTTCCTCTTCAGTTGCATTGGAATAGAAATAGCCTGTTTCCCAACTTAGCCTTTCTTCCAATGAGGTCAACCCAGATTCAATTATTTCTAAAATTTCCATGTATATCACATTTCTAAGGTGTGCCTAGGTATTCATGAGATAATAGAGCATTAGAAATTCTAAGCATTAGAAAGTCTGAGCATGAGAAATTCTATTAGGAAGAAGCTAGTATTTTTGTATTGGTTCTGAGGTTCTGTGATTTTCCTTTGAAGATGAGTGAGAATGGGTGACTTGTGTTCTCTGGATAAACATGAAAGATTCCTCTCTCTTTTGTTCTCCAGGGTAAATCTACAAATTAAGTTTGACCTGAGGCCCCAAGGAAGTTTGGAAGATGACTGGTCATTACCCACAACACAGGTTTTTCAGACCCTTTCAAGCCCAGAATGTGAAAAAGCAACACCAAAGAGCAGTAAAGCAGAAAGCTCCCCCATCTCAGGAGGAAGATCCTAGGGTAAGTGGAAATTTAGGCCTATGGAGATCCAGCTGGAGTCACTGACTGCAGACATAGGTTTGAATGTTCAATATTCTGGGTCCAAAAACAACACTCACCCACTGCCATTCAAAGACAGCTGTTTTGAAACCTCATCCCAGGCACACCAGGCCATTCGGAGATTGGGAGGAAGCAATGACTCCTCCTCAGTGTTATGTCCAGCCTGTCTTCTCTCACCCCACCCCCAAATATTTATATCCAGATATTTATATTCAGATTTAGATAGCCAATGCTTCCTCCTTTGATGGTCCTTAACAAAGGCTTTGGGAAACACCACAATAGCCTAAATATCCTGGCACTTAATGAACCCCATGCATCTGTCCTTTCTCCAGAACTAGCATTCATCCCAGTAAATCTATGCTGGTATTCACTCAGGACAGGTGCCTGTGATTTCTTCTGACTCACTGACCATTTTCTCCTTCACCAACAGGTGAAGTTTAAGGACTGCACAAGGCCAGTAGCCTCAGGTACCTCATGAAGTGCTGGCAAAGGACCCTAGCTCCCCAGCCCTTGAGTTCCAAATTCAGCAAGGAGAACCTGGGACCATGGAAACTGCAGGTCCTAAAGAGCCCACCAACCTCTCACATTGCTGAGAGAGAGAGAGAAGGATCAAAGTCAGAGGTGACCATTGTGGGATGTGGTCACTGGTCTTTGGGTTGATACCCCTGGGGACGGTTTCTCTCCTTTTCTACACTGTGTGCTTATCGCTGCCCCTGTTCATGATGCCAATTGTCCTCTCTATTGCACTGTGCACACTGTCTGCTGAACCCAGGGTAGGCAAGACGCAAGCTAAGAAGACTCAAGGAGCCATAGGAACAGCAGACACATTTATTCTCTCCTAGCTGATGCAGCAGCTGTAGCACTAGACACTTTACGTTCTCTCCTCTCATGGCTGATCCTGGACACAGCCATGATGCAGCAGTAATGCTGCCTGTTTTTAGGTGGAGCTCATATATCCATACAACATGAAATAGCTCAAGATCAAGCGAGCACCTCGTGATGCAGTGCTATAAATGATCTCAGTTGTTACATAGTCATTATTTACAAAACGTGGGGCAAGAGAACCTGACCACGCCATTTTGACTAATTTGCTCTTTCCCCACATGTGCTGACCTGTCTCGAGGCAGAGATAGAGAAACTGAACAAATAGAGACAGGGGTTCTATCTGCAAGGGGCCACACTTAGGCGTTCACTCTGAGCCTTAAAGTCACTAAGGGATATGGAGAACACATGCATCTTTGGACATGTTAGGCATGCAAGCAATGGAGACTAATAAAAAGAAATCTTTCTGGGGAAATCTGGAGGGATCTCTGTGGAGTTGGGGGAAAGATATGAGCTGAAAGAAGAGGCATACTTTACACAGGCACAGGCATTCCCTTCTTGAGTCACTGTCAGATTGGGAAAGGGGCTGGTACAGATAATTGATTGTCCCCATTGGGACAAGGAGATTGGGATTCTGCCACTTAAACAGGACCTTTTTTTTTTTTTTTTTTTTTTTTTTTAGGCAAGAAGAGCAGGAGAGAAAGCTACTCCAGAAATTTACCAGGAGACTCCAAGGGGGACAGCAGCAGTCTGCAAAGATGTGCAAGACCCAGTGCTCTAGTCTTGCAAGACAGAATCCTACAACCATAGGCAGATGAGTCCTTCCTGGTTCCCTTCTTTTTCCCTCCTGGGCAACCCTGATCTGTCTCAATCCCTTTCTATATGAAGAAATTGTTCCTATTCTATTCTGACCCATGGGATCATTTAGTAGACTTTTCAGATGCCATTTTCCTCACTTTCTTTCATTCTGCCCACACATTGCCTGTGTGGGAAGAATAGAGTATACTGGCAGGGGAAATGGACGTCATTTGAGCCATTTCATTCCATAAGTTGACTCTTTTATGTGAAAAGAGACAGTTTTCAAAGATGATACATCCTCCAGAATTGTCTTTAAGTATTCATTTCACCATCACAGGGCCTGCAAGACACCAAGATGTGTACAGTGCCTAGAACAGACATATTGATTACAATCTTCCTCTTTCTTTCTATCTTATGGAAAAATAGATCAAAGTGACATGGTCATCGGGCACCACTACAGAAGCTGAGTAACTTTATCACATTTAAGTTGATTCCTTCTATGTCTCCTATTGTTGAAATTTAATATAGAAGACACTGTTTGGTTAATTTTAATTTTTATTGGATGATGTGGAAATGCTAACATATCGTCTGTCTTTTTTTTTTTTTTTTCTTTTCTTTCCTATATCATCTACACCAGCCAATGCTCATCCAGGCATGCAACAGGAAATCTGTCCTTGGAATGGATCTCCCAATTAACTCACCTGCAGCCAGAGATTTCTTCCTTGGAAAGCACATGGAAAGGCAAATATGTGGGTAAGCTTTTCTTCTCTCATAGCACCACTTCCATGACCTATATATTTGCAGGAGTTAGGTGCCAGTGCCGTGCCCAGGGACATACTAAAGGGAAATCCAAACCTAAGCCATAGCCTGCAAGAAACAAGAAGACAAAGGACGATTTGTTACTTCAGCAGGAAGAATCTGCATGTGGGCCTGCAGAAGACTAAGAACCGGTCAAAATTCACCACCCTTCAAGCAGAACATGCACCTGCTTTTGCAAGAGATCCAAAACCATTGCTGGAAACACCACCCCCAGATGCAGAGCCAGCTCTGCACTCATCATCAGTGTCTGCTCCTGATGTACACCATCAACACACTCCCCCACCGAAAACTGACTTCCCTTCCCCTGTGATTGTTTTCATTTGGTTGTGCAATTTTGTTGTTTTCTTTCACATTGCTTATGACATTCTGTACTTTGGTTTTTAAGTTGAAAATAATAAAATTCCCATACATTCCATTTTAAATTTTACAGTATAGGAGCAGTTCCTTCACCACGCTCCACAATCATCACAACTGTCTAGTTTCAGACCCTTCATTCCTCACCCTCCAAAGAAACTCTGTATTCAAAGCATGCCCCTCCCCACTTTCCTCCCTCCACTAGCCCCTGACAAACCCTAATCCTCTTTCTTTCTCTGGTTCTTTACTTATTCTAGATGTTTCCTATCAAAAAGTAGTCATTTGAGTCTGCCCACATATTTTTTTTTTTTTGCCCACATATTTTAAGAGGACACTGGTGAATTGTTATTTTTCGTTCTCTTTTGAAGAAGCATTTTGTTATTTGAAAGGGAAGTACAGATGGATTCAAAATGAAAATGAAGCTTTTAGTAAGTGTGTGGATGATCTCGGGGTAGGCACTGCCATTCTAAGCATGACACCCTAGCCAGAAAAAAGAGGAAAGCTGAGTCCTCTCTCTGGCACAAGCAAACAAATAAACCACACTAAACCAAGGAAGACAGCTAGAAAGACAAACCACAGCACTAATTGGAAAGGCAGTCCTCAGAACACAAGACCAGAGAAAGACCTGTGCCCCCCAAAACCTCTTGAAAATCAAAGTTCTGAAAAGAAACAGAACAAAGACACGCAGTTTCAGTCAGAGGCAATGCCTATGGCCAGTGTAGCTTAGAGGCTGCTTGGCCTCTCAGATGAAGACACATGCAAATGTAAACCCTGTGGAGACAGCATTGGTTATCATCACCGTGATAGATGTTTAGTCTGGTGACAGCAAGCCCTGGGGACCACATGAGGGAGCAGAGACCCCAGCAGATCTCCTTAAGGGAAGAGTGACTGGACACTACTCTCTGGGGGAACAATGTGTGGGACCCATCAAAGTGCCACAGGTGCATTCTGTTACTAGTAGCGCGGCTCCTTAGAGTGGATACCACTACCATTCTTGCACAGTGTTTCCTGTCAGCTTAGACACCCACCCTTGGCATCCCAAAATGAAGCACCGGAGGTGCATGAGGAGAAAGAACTCCTTTCTGCTGTGCCCAGAGCCGAGGCAATGGTGGAATGTGCATGGGCTGTGAGTCAGAGAAGGGGATTCAGCGGCCCCCTGTGTCCAATCTGGGAAGTGCCGACTGCACCTCACATTTCACTGGACACATTTCTCCCTGTTGGCAGAACTGCTGAATCCATTCAAACTGAAGTGGAGCCAAATATCCCATAAGGTCTTCAAAATAGTTCAGGAACAATGCATTGGAAATGATATGGGATGAAATGAATGTAGATACAAACTTGACACCTTACACCAAACTAACTCAAAGTTATTCAGAGATATATTTTAAATGAAAAACTTTGGAAAAATAGAGAAGGAAATGTAGTAGAAAATTGACATGAGCTTTGAGGCTTAACACATAACACAAAAAGGCAATTCACAAAGACCATTCACAAAGAATATCATGGACTTGATGAACTTAAAGATTCCTACTATGTGAAGACCTTCTTCAGAAAAGCAAAAGAGAAGCCATGAATTGGGAGGCAAATATCTGCAAACACATAGCTAATAAGGAATTTGCCTCAAAATATACAAAGAATGCTAACACAAGCATTTGCATTAAAAATAGGAAAAGATCTGCAGGGACACCAGGGCAAAGAAGATACACAGATAGTATACAAATTTGTGCCCAAGACTGAGGGTTCATCTCAGCTCCTTTAGTCACAGGTGACCTTGGGAGGATTGTTTTCAAAGATGGCGGAGGAGTAGGACAGGGAGACCACTTTCTCTCCTATAAATTCATCAAAAGAATAACTGAACGCAGAGCAAACTTCACAAAACAACTTCTGATCGCTAGCTGAGGTCATCAGGCGCCCAGAAAAGCAGCCCTCTTCAAAAGGAGGTAGGACAAAATATAAAAGATAAAAAGTGAGACAAAAGAGCTAAGGACAGAGATCCGTCCCGGGAAGGGAGTCTTAATAGAGGACGTTTCCAGACACTGGGAAACCCTCGCACTGGCGGGCCTGGAGGAAGTGTTTGAATCTCAGAGGGCAACCTGACTGGGAGGGAAACAATAAATAAAACCCACAGATTACGAGCCTAAAAGTAACTCCCAGCAGAAAAGTACCCCAGACACCCGCATCCGCCACCAGCAAGTGGGGGCAGAACGGAGAGGAGTGGGTGGCATTGCTTGGGGTAGGGTCCTGGCCTGAGTGCCCTGAGGACAATCGGAGGGAGCTTTTTTGAGTTGCCAACTTGAACTGTGGGATAGCAAAAGAGAGAGAGAAAATTAACCGGCCCGAACACGCTGCCGGCCGTTTGCAGAACAAAGGGACTGAGAAAGTCCAGAGAAGAGCTCGCAGGCTGCGGACCGGCCCAGCCCCGCCGGAGGCAGGAGGCAGGGGGGAGGGGAAGGGGGCAGGTTCGGCCCCAAGGACCGCATCCCCTGCCGCACTGCAAACAGGCCTCCAGTTTCTAATCAAAGACCTCCTGAGATCCTGGATGGATGACATCCGCCGGGAGGGTCGCGGCGAGACACAGGGTGCAGGCACCCGACCGGCACGGGCGGGGACTGGGGCTCGGGACGTGGAGGGCAGAAGGCGCACACACCCAACTGGCGCCGCGGAAACTGAGACTGGGACCGCAGAAGGGAGTGGGCGCGCCGCACCCAGGGAGAGTGTGCCCGTCAAGCCCCTGGCTGCCTGGACTGCTCTGACGGGGAAGGCACAAAGAGCAGGCGCAGCTTTTTCTTTCTCGCTTTTGTGGAACACCTGAGGGCTAGAACCGCGCACAGCGCGGGGCGCGCTCCATATAGAGCAGCCGGGAGCCTGAGCAGCGCAGACGGAGAAAGCAGCGCAGACGGAAAAAGAAGCGCCAGCCCCTCCCTGCAGCGCCAGCCCCTTCCTGCAGCGGGACGGAACTAGCTACCTGAATAAGAGTCCACCTCCACCCGCCTGTGTCAGGGCGGAAATGAGGCTCTGAAGAGACCGGCAAACAGAAGCCAAATAAACAAAGGGAACCGCTTCAGAAGGGACCGGTGCAACAGATTAAAATCCCTGTAGAAAACACTGACTACACCGGAAGGGGCCTGTAGAAATCGAGAAATGTAAGCTGGAACGAGGAGCTATCTGAAACTGAACCGAACCCACACTGACCGCAACAGCTCCAGAGAAATTCCTAGATATATTTTTACTTTTTTTTTTTAAGTGAGAAAAAAAAATTTTTTTATTTGTTCTTTTTTATTTTTTCTCTTTTATTTTCCTTTAAAATTCCCTATTACTCCCCCATTACTCCTGAACTTTCATTTTCATAGATTTTTATGATTTTTTTAATTAGGAAAAAAACTTTTTTTTTTTTTCTTCTTTTTTTCCTTTTTCTCTTCTATTTTTTATTTTTCTTTTTCTCTTATTTCTTTTAAAGTCCTCTAGTACTCCTCTACTACTCCTTAATTTTCATTTTCAATACACTATAACCTTACCAAAAAAAAAAAAAGAGAAGCCCTATTTTTAAACCTAACTTCATATATATTTCTAAAATTTTTTTTGTGTGTTTTGGTTTTTGTTTTTAATATAGTATTTTTAAGGGTCTAACCTCTACTCTAGATTTTTAATTTTTGTTTCTCAGTATATGATATAAATTGTGAACATTTAAGAATCCAATATTCAGTTCCCATTTTTATTCAGGAGTGTGTTGATTATTCTCTCCCAATCTTGACTCTCTGTTTTCTACCTCAGAACACCTCTATTTCCTCCTTTCCCCTTTTCTTCCCAATCCAATTCTGTGAATCTTGTGGGTGTCTGGGCTATGGAGAACACTCTGGGAACAGACAACTGCGTAGATCTGTCTGTCTCCTCTTGAGTCTCCCCTTTTCTCCACCTGCTCATCTCTATCTCCCTCCTCCCTCTCCTCTTCTTCATGTCACTCTCTGAACCTCACTGGGTGTCCCTAACAGGGGAGAATCTTTTCACCATTAACCTAGAAGTTTTATTATCAGTGCTGTATAGTTGGAGAAGTCCTGAGACTACAGGAAGAATAAAACTGAAATCCAGAGGCAGGAGACTTAAGCCCAAAACCTGAGAACACCAGAAAACTCCTGACTACATGGAACTTTAAGTAATAAGTGACCAAAAGCCTCCATACCTACACTGAAACCAACCACCACCCAAGAGCCAATAAGTTTTAGAGCAAGACATACCACGCAAATTCTCCAGCAACGCAGGAACATAGCCCTGAACGTCAACATACAGGCTGCCCAAGGTCACACCTAACACATAGACCCATCTCAAAACTCATTACTGGGCACTCCATTGCTCTCCAAAGAGAAGAATGAAGTTCCACGCACCAGAACACTGACACAAGCTTCCCTAACCAGGAAACCTTGACAAGCCAATCGTCTAAACCCCACCCACTGGGAAAACCTCCACAATAAAAAGGAACCACAGACCTCCAGAATACAGAAAGTCCACTCCAGACACAGCAATCTAAACAAGATGAAAAGGCAGAGAATACCCAACAGGTAAAGGAAACATGAAAAATGCCCACAAGGCAAACAAAAGAGGAGGAGATAGGGAAATCTACCTGAAAAAGAATTTAGAATAATGATAATAAAAATGATCCAAAATCTTGAAAACAAAATGGAGTTACAGATAAATAGCCTGGAGACAAAGATTGAAAAGATGCAGAAATGTTTAATAAAGACCTAGAAGAAATAAAAAAGAGTCAATTAAAAATGAATAATGCAATGAATGAGATCAAAAACACTCTGGAGGGAACCAAGAGTAGAATAACGGAGACAGAAGATAGGATAAGTGAGGTAGAAGATAAAATGGTGGAAATAAATGAAGCAGAGAGGAAAAAAGAAAAAAGGATCCAAAGAAAGGAGGACAAACTCAGGGATGTCTGGGACAATGTGAAACACCCCAACATTCGAATCATAGGAATCCCAGGAGAAGAAGACAAAAAGAAAGGCCATGGGAAAATACTTGAGGAGATAATAGCTGAAAACTTCCCTAAAATGGGGAAGGAAATAGCCACCCAAGTCCAAGAAACCCAGAGAGTCCCAAACAGGATAAACCCAAGGCGAAACACCCCAAGACACATATTAATCAAACTAACAAAGATCAAACACAAAGAACAAATACTAAAAGCAGCAAGGGAGAAACCACAAATAACACACAAAGGGATTCCCATAAGGATAACAGCTGATCTATCAATAGAAACCCTCCAGGCCAGAAGGGAATGGCAGGACATACTGAAAGTAATGAAAGAGAATAACCTACAACCTAGGTTACTGTACCCAGCAAGGATCTCATTCAGATATGAAGGAGAATTCAAAAGCTTTACAGACAAGCAAAAGCTGAGAGAATTCGGCACCACCAAACCAGCTCTTCAACAAATGCTAAAGGATCTTCTCTAGACAGGAAATGCAGAAAAGTTGTATAAACGTGAACCCAAAACAACAAAGTAAATGGCAAGGGGACCACACCTATCAATAATTACCTTAAATGTAAATGGGTTGAATGCCCCAACCAAAAGACAAAAACTGGCTGAATGGATACAAAAACAAGACCCCTATATATGCTGTCTACAAGAGACCCACCTCAAAACAAGGGACACATACAGACTGAAAGTGAAGGGCTGGAAAAAAATATTTCACACAAACGGAGACCAAAAGAAAGCAGGAGTTGCAATACTCATATCAGATAAAATAGACTTTCAAATAAAGGCTGTGAAAAGAGACAAAGAAGGACACTACATAATGATCAAAAGATCAATCCAAGAAGAAGATATAACAATTATAAATATATATGCACCCAACATAGGAGCACCGCAATATGTACGGCAAACACTAACGAGTATGAAAGAGAAAATTAATAGTAACACAATAATAGTGGGAAGACTTTAATACCCCACTCACAACTATGGATAGATCAACTACACAGAAAATTAACAAGGAAACACAAACTTTAAATGACACAATGGACCAGCTAGACCTAATTGATATCTATAGGACATTTCACCCCAAAACAATCAACTTCACCTTTTTCTCAAGTGAACACGGAACCTTCTCCAGAATAGATCACATCCTGGGCCATAAATCTAGTCTTCGAAAATTCAAAAAAATTGAATCATTCCAGTCATCTTTTCTGACCACAGTGCAGTAAGATTAGATCTCAATTACAGGAAAAAATTGTTAAAAATTCAAACATATGGAGGCTAAATAACACACTTCTGAATAACCAACAAATCATAGAAGAAATCAAAAAAGAAATCAAAATATGTATAGAAAAATGAATGAAAATGAAAACACACAACCCTAAACCTAGGGACATGTAAAAGCAGTGGCTAAGGGAAGGTTCATAGCATTACAGGCTTACATCAAGAAAAAAGAAAAAAGTAATATAAATAACCTAACTCTACACCTAAAGCAATTAGAGAAGGAAGAAATGAAGAACCCCAGGGTTAGCAGAAGGGAAGAAATCTTAAAAATCAGGGCAGAAATAAATGCAAAAGAAACTAAAGAGACCATAGCAAAAATCAACAAAGCTAAAAGCTGGTTTTTTGAAAAAATAAACAAAATTGACAAACTGTTAGCAAGACTCATTAAGAAACAAAGGGAGAAGAACCAAATTAACAAAAATTAGAAATGAAAA
>NC_057407.1:57203561-57374846 GCF_019320065.1 Cervus canadensis | reverse complement strand
ATGAATTTGTAGGAAGAAAGTGGTCTCCCCGTCCTACTCTCCGCCATCTTGGGCTTCCTCCTCAATACCTAACTTTTATATTAGCATTTTATAGATTGGTGAGCATAAATACCAGTGATAATTTCTAAAACCCTTGCTTCCTTAAAACATTTTAGGATGGCATCAAACATTATTTATTTATAGTCCCAAATCTCTTTAGTTTTTTTGTAAAAGGAAATCAGTGTTTAGTAGTAAATGTTTCAAAATCTTATTTCATTTGGAAATGACCTAATTATTTAATAAACTTCTAATACTTAGTTTAGCACAACCCTTAGAAATTCAAGTTACACCAATCTGGAGAGACTGTTGACAAACCCATAACAGGTATAATATTTAACTTATATTAAACCTAGGTACAATGAAAATATTTCACTTGATGTTAATTACTCTAAGACATGTCTATATTAGATAGGTCAACAAACAAACATTAATATCAGGTATTTAATACTGAATATTTCCCAGTTCACCTAAACCTGGAATTTATTGTTTAATTTAGAGTTATTTGATTTGTAAGCACTTACCCCTTTTTTTAAAGCCAATTAAATAGAGCTCATTTACAAATTAACCTAAAAAATATTTTCCAGAGACAAAGACATACCGAAACATATTTAGACAGACACAGTGCAAGATCTAGCTTCATTTTCTAAGTTTGGTCATGAATTAGATATTACAATATAAAATTTAAATAAACAACATTGTTAAAGGCTTTTTTCCTTTTTCTCTCAGTCTCAGGAGTTAGAGATGGTCTAGATAAGTGTTCCTGAGAGCCGTGGTCTCACAGCACAGGAAAAGAAAATCAAGTTCTAACAAAATGGCGGCAGGTCTAAATGGTGGCCAGACAAAGCAAAATGTCCATCACAAATCACAACACAAAACAGAGTTAAAACACACACATATAAACCTGGCAGTCCTCATCAGACACTCCCTTAAATACAAGAATACAGTCTCTCAGAAAACCTTCTATAGAGACACAAAACTTCAGATGTCTTCAAAGATTTCAAAAGGAGGAAAGGAAGCCAGGTTGAAAGGAGGAGGAGGAGGAGGCGGGAAAGGGGGGCAAAAGGGGTGGACTTACAGACGTCTCCTGCCACCTACAGACACCCAGGCATTACAGGACTTTTCCCTGGGCTTCCAGAAAAGGGAGACCAGAGACAATGCCGGCACACACACAAACACGGAGAGCCGAAGACAAACACACGGACAGAGAAATGTTGGTCGACAACACAGCGCTGGGTTTTCGGGCCCCCTGAATTTTCTTGCCCCCCGGTACAAGGTTTACCTTACCGAATGGCGTCCACTGCTCACCAGACTCGGGATCAGGAGAGGAACTCTCCTTCCCGCAGAGCCAGCTGCCTTCCAGCGCGCTCGCTGGCGTCGGTCTTGCGCCGGCTGGAACGTCCAATCCGTTCCCCCTTTATAGAAAGCTTTCTCCTGCGCCAGGTACCTTCCTGCTTCTCAGCAGGGCCTCGGATTTACACTGGACTTTCCTGTCTTGCCTGAGCACTGGTGCTATTATTTATCCTTCCCCTCTGTCCTGGAAGTGTTCTCTTTCCCAGGTCAAGGGATCCCAGACGAGCCCCCAAATGTTATGCCCGATGTCTGAATCCCCAAGCAGGAAGAGAGAAGGCTTCCAAGACAATGCAACTCGCAAAAAAGGGAAGTTTATTGCTGACTCGAGTCAGGGCTTACTGCCGCAACCAACGCAGTGGTGCAGGGTCAGAAAGCGCTGAGCCCAAGCTGTTACACAAATTTATAGGGGGAGCATAAGCAGTTGGTAGCTGGCTTAAGCGGATTGGTTACATGTTTGCAAAGTAATCTTATTGGCTCAAACCTTCGCGGGCTTTTTTTCAAACTTGGGCGTTGCGGGCTTTTCAGCTTTCCCCTAATAGGTTCCCTTTTTCTTACTGGGTGCATATTGATTGGCTGGCTCCAGGTGGCCTGATGGGGGTAGGGAATCTTACCATTTTGGGGGAAATCTAAACTTAGGTCCGGGCCGCCTGTCATGGTGTTAGCCCTGGCAGCCTCACAGTATTTAGGAGGCTACTAGCTTCAGAAGGTACATATTGTCAACGTTGACAGATGGGAAAAAAGAAAAAGTAGATGTAAGTGAAGATACACTTACAGTGTGGGAATTAGAGGGGTTTTGTCGTGGGGGGGGGGGGGGGGATGATTCTTTTTTTCCCCTGAGTGTGGAGGGGTAGGTTTGGTACTTTTGAAGATTTGAGGGACGTGGGAAAGTGAAGTAGCAGCAGCACAACAGAGGGTGATGACGAGGTAGCCAGAGGCTTGCTGGTCCCTACATGATTCTGATATAGGAGTTCTTCAGATTACACTTTTAGAACCACTAATAGTCAGGAGGGGATTTTTTTTTTTTTTTGGATGCATCAGGTCTGAGTTGAGACACGCAGGATCTTCCATGTGTTATGTGGAATTTTTCGTTGTGGCACACGGACTCTAGTTGTGGTTCTCAGGCTCAGTAGTTGCGTGTAGGCTTAGTTGCTCTGTGGTGTGTGGGGGTTCTTAGTTCCCCAACCAGGGTTCGAACCTGCCTTCCCCTGCATTACAAAGCAGATTCTTAACTACTGGACTACCAGCTAAGTACCAGGAGGGGATTATTTTAGCCTAGAAGAGGGGTTTTTTTTAATATAAAATGAGAGAAAACTGCCAGTGAGGGGAGAAACAAGAAGACAAAAAGGAATCATCGATAGGGCAAAATCTCTAAAGAGAAGTTGTGATAAAGAAGAAAGGAGGAAGGGTCAGTCTTAGACAGGAGATGCGTCAACCTCTCTAGATCAGCCTTAGGCAGAAAGAGCCTAAATCCTCTTTCATTAAGGGCTACCTCTCCCATTAAGATGGAAAAGGAGATAAAGACAAAAGCATGGAGGCAGGTAACTGACATTGGTATTTTTACCTCCAACAAAATTTTTCCCCAGTGATAATCTCCAGCAAGTTTGGAAAAGAGAAACTATCAATAATAATATTAATACCTGGCCTTATGCTAAACCTTTCACGTGCAATGTGCCATTTAATCCTCCTAGTAAGTTAAATGGAAAGTCCTATTACCATTTCATAGAGAAGGAAACTGAGGTTAGAGAACAAAAATTAAGTAACTTGTCCAAGGATGCAAGTAACTTGTCCAAGAGTCTAAGTGGTCTGAATTTGAAGCCATGTCTGTCTGACATCTGAGCCAACACTATGAGCCACAGATACTATACTGCTGAACTCATTGGAGAAGGGATAGTAATTTGTATGCCACTTTGCATACATGATTCAGCCCAGGTGGCGCTAGTGGTAAAGAACCCACCTACCAATGCAGGAGACATAGAAACTTGGGTTTGATTCCTGGGTTGGGAAGATCCCCTGGAGAAAGAAATGGCAACCCACTCCAGTATTCTTGCCTGGGAAATCCCACGGACAGAGGAGCCTGGTGGGCTACAGTCCATGGGGTCACAGTCAGACAGGACTTAGCAGCTAACACTTACTTACTTGCATTCACTGTACCCCTCTAACTTTGGAGACTGAAAGGGTTTTTCCTTCATGACTTGGGGCCACTAAGTCTTTCTTCCTACTATCACCTCAGTCCTAATTGATGGCTTTCTGGGTTTTTCTTCTTAAATATCATTTAGAACTTTCTGTTGTAAATGTAGAAAATTTGACTCAAGTTGGCTTAATATGAAAAAAGAAAAGGAATGAATTAGAAACTTCAGAAGGCTTGGCTCTGTAGAAGCTCAGATAATAATGGGTTCTGGTTCTTTTGAAGCCTCCACATCTTTCTCTCACTCTGTTGCCTTTTTCCTGAAACTTTATCTGGTGACTCCTAACTCACCCTTGGGTCACACAATGGCTATAGCAGTTCTATCTCTTGACTATCCAGTATGTCCGGAAAAAAGGATTTTCTCCCACATAAATAAATCCTAGACCGCAATCATTTGCAAGATTGGAGACACGTGTTTAATTCATGACACATCACTTCCAACCATCTCTGGAGTTGAAGGGGAAGTCAAACCCACACACATAAGCTAGACGGGCACAGGCAGTTCTTCAAAGGAGACTTAGAACTGTTTTTACTAGAAACAAGTGACAGGATGATTAGGGGAAAACAACAGATGTTTCCATGCCTTTCTCCCAGCTTTCTTCCCCTCATTAATCATCTTCCCATGTGATTGTCAGTGACTCACACTGAAGTTGCTGACCTTTCAGCAGAGGTGGGTGGGCTTAACACTCTCTACAACTCTAACCGGGTCTGTCTATGTCTGCGTCTATATATCTTTGTCATTTCCTTGTTTAAACATCTCTATTGGCTCCACATTGCCCATGGAAGAATGATTTACAGTATCAGTGTTCAGTGGTCCACTGCTCTGGTCTTCCATGCTGTTTTGAAGTCCTGGAATACTGGCAGTCTTTTTGGTGTGATACGGTTATTTTGGAGTTTAAAAAATCTGAATCATTTATGTCTTTAGGCAGATCAGAGACATGCTTCATTAAAATTTTGAATCAAATATAAGTGAGCTTGTTTAAAAAGCTATCTTCTATACTTCCATAATCCTTAAGCCAAAGAAGAAAATTACAACCACTAAAGCTAAGCTTCTAATGCAAGAATAATTCTTATCTGTTACAAAAATTTCCAACAGAAGGAGTAGGATCAGAACACTACTGTTATTAATATGGTGTCCACATTAGAATCTTCATAAATGTAAGATGAGCTAGGAAGATGAAGACAAGTGAGAGATATTTTTTTTGAAGCAAAAAAAAAAAAAAAAAAGATTGTTACAAACAAAAAGTTGTCCCTGCAAAGAAAAAAATACTGCCCCTCGCCCAAATCTCCTTAAACTTATTAACCTAGAGATAGGGTTGTTTGAATATACTGGACTAGAGAAAATATTTAAGAACATGTTATAGCTATCTCCTTATCATTCCCTTAACCAGCATACATTCAGAAGTGTTCAGCAACTGGGAAGTTTTTCACAGCTCAATGATGATATCGTTGATAGACTAATACCACTTAAAAGACTGTAATTTTACTTCATTTTAAACCCCAATTAAACTGTTATGTAGTACTTACTTTAAGCAGTATTTTATTTTTGTATTAAAATAGTATGTTTAAAATATTTCATAGGTTTACATTTATATTAGTGTGTGTACTCAGTCGTGTCCGATTCTTTGTGGCCCCAGGTGGACTGTAGCCCACCAAGGTCCTCTGTCCATGAAATTTTTCAGGCAAGAATACTGGAGTGGGTTGTCATTTCCTCCTCCAGAGGGATCTTCCCAACCCAGGGATCAAAATCATGTCCATGGGGTCACAAAAGAGTTGGACATGACTGAGCAACTAAACAAACAAAAAGAAACAAAAATACTTAATTTTACTGATCTCAAGTATTTATATACTACATGAAATAAGTACCAAAATATCCTGAAGTTTTATCCACTATTTAAATGACTTGAGCTTGGTGCTGGAGGCCCCTCCAGTCAGCCCCCTGTCTACAGTCCCAGCTCCCTCCTGCTCTCCCCCATCCCAAGGAGAGGTATGTTTATGTTTCCTTTTCCAAGTAGAGCTTGGATCTGGTCACTTCTAGTCCTTTGCTTGAGGTCTTCTCCTATTTTTACCTGTAAAGGTTACATTGAATGAGTACAACTGATAGAATACAATGTTAAAGCAAATTCATTTTTGTCTCCCACTGTCTCTTTAAGTCTGCACCAAGGGGTTACTTTCTCTCTTACCCTTAGAAAAGACATAAGTGGTTCCTCAGAGGTAAAAACAGTACTGTCACTTTTTAAGGCACAAAATGTCAATCGGGAATTTAAATGACAGTTCCAGACAAGAATTGTTGTAACTTCAACTTTAACTTACAGTTGAAGTGTCTCTTCTCCAGCTCAGGCTGGCCACAGGCTAAAAGTCTGAAATTTGAAGGTCAGGGAGAGAAGAGTTCTTGGCTTCATCTCTCTTTCCTCCTTTCATGTTCCTTCTTCTCTTCTCCCATCTTACTAACTTGTTTCTGACCCTTTCAGGACCTGGAGCTTGAGGAGGCGAATTAGTTGATTCACAAAATTCTTGTTTGATGCTTTGGAACTGATCACACAGTCTCTGGGCTTTGCAGATGTTGGAAGCTGATTTCTTTCTCGAGGGACTTTCATGGGTTCCTCAGAGACCTTCCCTTTCCCCATTTCTGTAGCATCAAGGTGTCCAGCAGCAATTCATCTCCAGCTTTCACCACACAGCCCCTCCCCCGCCCCCCTCCCAGGAGGCCACTTTGATCAGGAGCAAAGCACGACCACCTCAACTCCCTTTCCCTTAGGGACTTCGTCTTGTCCATAGGAAACACTATTTGCCCAGGCAGGCTCTGGGAATGCATCTACTTCCCCACACCTCAGTCCTCGAGATTTCAATTTCTGCAGCATGAGCCAGTCAACAGACCTGTGTCCTTCAAATGTAGGAGGCACACATTAAACTCTGCAGATGATTCCATCAAAGTCCTGTCCTTTGATTTGAGGTAAGGAGCTGATGGGCTTCCCTGGTGGCTCAGATGGTAAGGAATCTGCCTGTAGTGCAGGAGATCCCCTGGAAGGAATGGCAACCTACTCCAGTATTTTTGCATGGAGAATTCCATGGACAGAGGAGCCTGGGCTACAAACCTCGACAAGGTTTTATTTTTTATTTTTTATTTTTTTTAGAATCGACAAGGTTTTAAAATCAGAGACATTACTTTGCCAACAAAGGTCTGTATAGTCAAAATTATGGTGTTTCCTAAAGTCATGTACAGATGCAAGAGTTGGACCATAAAGAAGGCTGAGTGCTGAAGACCTGAAGCTTTAGAATTGTGGTGCTGGAGAAAAATCTTAGGAGTCCCTTGCAAATCAGGGCAGAAATAAATGCAAAAGAAACTAAAGAGACCATAGCAAAAATCAACAAAGCTAAAAGCTGGTTTTTTGAAAAAATAAACAAAATTGACAAACCATTAGCAAGACTCATTAAGAAGCAAAGAGAGAAGAACCAAATTAACAAAATTAGAAATGAAAATGGAGAGATCACAACAGACAACACTGAAATCCAAAGGATCATAAGAGACTACTACCAGCAGCTCTATGCCAATAAAATGGACAACTTGGATGAAATGGACAAATTCTTAGAAAAGTATAACTTTCCAAAACTGAACCAGGAAGAAATAGAAGATCTTAACAAACCCATCACAGGCAAGGAAATCAAAACTGTAATCAAAAAGCAAACAAAAGCCCAGGACCAGATGGCTTCACAGCTGAATTCTACCAAAAATTTAGAGAAGAGCTAACACCTATCTTACTCAAACTCTTCCAGAAAATTGCAGAGGAAGGTAAGCTTCCAAACTCATTCTATGAGGCCACCATCACCCTTATTCCAAAACCAGACAAAGATGCCACAAAAAAAGAAAACTACAGACCAATATCACTGATGAACATAGATGCAAAAATCCTTAACAAAATTCTAGCAAACAGAATCCAACAACATATTAAAAAATCATACACCACGACCAAGTGGGCTTTATCCCAGGAATGCAAGGATTCTTTAATATCCACAAATCAATCAATGTAATACACCACATTAACAAATTGAAAGATAAAAACCAATAGATTAACTCAATAGATGCAGAGAAAGCCTTTGACAAAATTCAACACTCATTTATGATTAAAACTCTCCAAAAAGCAGGAATAAAGAACATACCTCACATAATAAAAGCTATATATAATACAAACCAAAGCAAGCTCACCCTCAATGGTGAAAAATCGAAAGCATTTCCCCTGAAATCAGGAACAAGACAAGGGAGCTCACTCTCACCACTACTATTCAACATAGTGTTGGAAGTTTTGGCCACAGCAATCAGAGCAGAAAAGAAGTAAAAGGAATCCAGATAGGAAAAGAAGAAGTGAAACTCTTGCTGTTTGCAGATGACATGATCCTCTACATAGAAAACCCTAAAGACTCTACCAGAAAATTACTAGAGCTAATCAATGAATATAGTAAAGTTGCAGGATATAAAATTAACACACAGAAATCCCTTGCATTCCTATATACTAACAATGAAAAAGCAGAAAGAGAAATTAAAGGAACAATACCATTCACCATTGCAACAAAAAGAATAAATACTTAGGAGTATATCACCTAAAAACAAAGACCTATACATAGAAAACTATAAAAACATCTGATGAAAGAAATCAAAGAGGCAACAAACAGATGGAGAAACATACGTTTCTGATTGGACAGAATCAATATTGTCAAAATGGCTATCTTACCCAAACAATCTAAGATTCAATCAATCCCCTATCAAGATACCAAGGTATTTTTCACAGAACTAGACCAAAGAATTTCACAATTTGTATTGAAATACAAAAAACCTCGAATAGCCAAAGTAATCTTGAAAAAGAAGAATGGAACTGGAGGAATCAACCTGCCTGACTTCAGACTCTACTACAAAGCCACAGTCATCAAGACAGTGTGGTACCGGCACAAAGACAGAAATATAGACCAATGGAACAGAATAGAAAGCCCAGAGATAAATCCACGAACCTATGGACACCTTATCTTTGACAAAGGAGGCAAAGATATACAATGGAAAAAAGACAACCTCTTTAACAAGTGGTGCTGGGAAAACTGGTCAACCACTTGTAAAAGAATGAAACTAGAACACTTTCTAACACCATACACAAAAAATAAACTCAAAATGGATTAAAGATCTAAATGTAAGAACAGAAACTATAAAACTACTAAAGGAGAACATAGGCAAAACACTCTCCGACATAAATCACAGCAAGATCCTCATGACCCACCTCCCAGAATATTGGAAATAAAAGCAAAACTAAACAAATGGGACCTAATGAAACTTAAAAGCTTTGCACTACAAAAGGAACTATAAGTAAGGTGAAAAGACAGCCCTCAGATTGGGAGAAAATAATAGCAGATGAAGAAACAGACAAAGGATTAATCTCAAAAATATACAAGCAACTCCTGCAGCTCAATTCCAGAAAAATAAATGACCCAATTCAAAAATGGGCCAAAGAACTAAACAGACATTTCTCCAAAGAAGACATACAGATGGCTAACAAACACATGAAAAGATGCTCAACATCACTCATTATCAGAGAAATGCAAATCAAAACCACAATGAGGTACCCTTACACGCCAGTCAGGATGGCTGCTATCCAAAAGTCTACAAGCAATAAATGCTGGAGAGGGTGTGGAGAAAAGGGAACCCTCTTACACTGTTGGTTGGAATGCAAACTAGTACAGCCACTATGGAAAACAGTGTGGAGATTTCTTAAAAAACTGGGAATAGAACTGCCATATGACCCAGCAATCCCACTTCTGGGCATACACACTGAGGAAACCAGATCTGAAAGAGACACGTGCACCCCAATGTTCATCGCAGCACTGTTTATAATAGCCAGGACATGGAAGCAACCTAGATGCCATCAGCAGATGAATGGATAAGGAAGCTGTGGTACATATACACCATGGAATATTACTCAGCCGTTAAAAAGAATTCATTTGAATCAGTCCTAATGAGATGGATGAAACTGGAGCCCATTATACAGAGTGAAGTAAGCCAGAAAGATAAAGAACATTACAGCATACTAACACATATATATGGAATTTAGAAAGATGGTAACGATAACCCTATATGCAAAACAGAAAAACAGACACAGAAGTACAGAACAGACTTTTGAACTCTGTGGGAGAAGGTGAGGGTGGGATGTTTTGAAAGAACAGCATGTTTATTATCTATGGTGAAACAGATCACCAGCCCAGGTGGGATGCATGAGACAAGTGCTCGGGCCTGGTGCACTGGGAAGACCCAGAGGAATCGGGTGGAGAGGGGGGTCGGAGGGGGGATCGGAATGGGGAATACTTGTGACTCTATGGCTGATTCATGTCAATGTATGACAAAACCCACTGAAATGTTGTGAAGTAATTAGCCTCCAACTAATAAAAAAATAAATAAATAGGATTGTTTTCTTGAAAAAAAAAAAAAAAATAGGTGACCTTGGACTAAATCCTGTCCTTCCTGGAGGCCTCAGAGAGATGGAGAGGGAGGAAGGGTAAGAAGGTCAGTTATGCTTACACCTAACTCTAACCCTGACCATGCTTGCCACTTTTGTTTACTATGGTCTAGGGAGTCCTGCCAGTCAAATGAGGGAAAAAAAGAAAAAGTAAGAGGAAAGTAGTAAGAGGAATTTGATGTTGGAGGAAAACATAAAAATGTCACTCTTGGTAGATGAAATTATATTCTATACAAAAAATGCTGAGGGTGATACCCCAAAACAAATAAAACTCATCAGAAAAGTTGCAGGATGCAGAGTTAATCTACAGAAATTGGTTGCATTTCTATATACTCACAATAAACTAACAGAATTAGAAATGGAGAAAACAACCTCCATTGACAATGACATTAACAAAATTACCTGGGTTTACATTTAACCCAGAAGGTAGAAGACCTGTGCTCAGAAAACTGGAAAGAAATTTTAGGAACAATGTATATCTGTGTAAACCTGTGACACAGCTGGCTTTGAAAGGAATGCTTTGGATTCAAAATGCAACCATCACAAATTTTCATTGTGTTTAGGCTCAGGAGAATTAAAAAATTTAAAGAATACATATGCACACAAAACTATCTTTCATGTATCTTTTGCCACTCAGGTTTATAAACTTCAGCCATGTGGATTAACATGAGGACAGTGAGCCTATTTAGAAATAATTGGGAGTGGGGCTCATTATACAAGTGGTTCATTAAAAATAATGCTTGTGTGTGTGTATGCGCATGTGCATTGGCTGTTGTTGATCTGTGTGTTTTATTTTCTGCACACACTAAAGGTGGTTGTCAGGTGGTACCCATGGATGGATGCTGCTAGGATCATCAACTGTCTACAAGTCTCAGGAGGATGTCTTGAGGTTGTCCAGATACTGGTCCCTTGTCCTCAGGTGGCAGAGATCAGATGGTGATGAGACCAGCTTGTTACATCAAAGCAATTTTCCCCAAGAAGGTGGAAGCATTGGCTGTTAAAATCCACTGAAACATTGGGTTACATGGCTCCTCCCACCAAGGCACTGTGGCCAGACCTCCACTGGCTCCCAGCTGGACAATGCAGGTGATGGAAAGTTGCTTGGGAGAATGGCAGCTTTGATCTGCCTGGCAGCCAGGGCATTTTGGGAGACTGAGTGCGTTTCCACACAGGCCACCAGTTGACTATGTGTGGGGCTCCACCACCCTTCCCCTGGCTCCAAGATTTCTCTGGAGTGGGTGGCTGGACCACAAAGGGTCTCAGCCACAGCTCCTAGATGTAGATACAGTCTGCACAAGTCCCACCAACCACACTGATCTAAGCCTTTCCAGGTACACCCTGATAGCCTTTCTCACACCCTCTTGAAAGAGTCGTCTTTCCACAAGGGGTTCCTTTCCAAATCTCCAGTCTACTTGTCCTGAGGCTATACCATGTCCAGACTCTTTTGCTAGAAACCCTATCCCATCCTGTGTAGCCACTGAAACAGACTCTTCCTTTCTGTCAGAGGAAAATAGAGAGAAATCTGTATGTTGCCCCAGAGGTAGGGAAAAAGGGGAGTGACTGGGAGGGTTTTGAGGACTAGGTGTATATGCATCTGTGGACACTGAAGGTTAACTGGATGTGGTCAAGCAATAAACACCAACATCTTAGGAATCAGTGAACTAAAATGGACAGGAATGGGAATGGGAAAATTTAATTCAGATGACCATTATATCTACTACTGTGGGCAAGAATCCCATAGAAGAAATGGAGTAGCCCTCAAAATCTACAAAAGAATCCAAGATGCAGCACTTGGGTGCAACCTCAAAAATGACAGAATGATCTTGGCTCATTTCTAAGGCAAGCCATTCAACAACACAGTAATCCAAGTCTATGCCCCTACCACCAATACCAAAGAAGCTGAAGTTGATCAGTTCTATGGAGACCTGGAAAACCTCCAAGAACTAACACCAAAAAAAGATGTTCTATTCATTATTGGGGATTGGAATGCAAAAGTAGGAAGTCAAGAGATACCTGGAGTAACAGACAGTTTTGGCTTTGGAGGACAAAAGGAAGTAGGGCAAAGGCTAACTGAATTCTGCCAAGAGAATGCACTGGTCATAGCAAATACCCCTTTTCAACAACACAAGAGATGACTTTACACATGGACATCACCAAATGGCCAATACTGAAATCAAATTGATTACATTCTTTGTAGCCAAAGATGGAGAAGGTGTATATGGTCAGCAAAAACAAGACCTGGAGCTGACTGTGGCTCAAATGATCAGCTTCTCATAGCAAAATTCAAGCTTAAACTAAAGAAAGTGAGGAAAACCACTAGGCAAGACAGGTACAACTTAAATCAAATCCCTTATGAATATACAGTGGAGGTGATTAATAGATTCAGGGATTAAAACTTATAAACAGTGTGCCTGAAGAATTATGGATGGAGGTCCATAATATTGTACAGGAGGCAGTGAACAAAACCATCCCAAAGAAAAAGAAAAGTAAGAAGGCAAAGTGGTTATCTGAGGAGGCCTAACAAATAACTAAAGAAAGAAGAGAAGCAAAAAGCAAAGGAGAAAGGGAAAGGTATATCCAACTAAATGCAGATTTCCAAAGAACATCATGGAGAGACAAGAAGGCTTTCTTCAATGAACAGTGTATAAACTAGAAGAAAACAACAGAAGGAGAAAGACTAGAGGTCTCTCAGGAAAATTGGAGCTATGAAGAGCACATTTTGCCTAAAGATGGGCACAATAAAGGATATGAATGGTAGAGACCTAGTAGACACTGAAGAGATTAAGAAGAGATAGAAAGAAGACATAGAAGAACTGTATAAAAAAGATCCAAATGAACTGGATGACTACAGTGGTGTGGTCAGCCACCCAGAGCCAGACATTCTGGAGTGTGAAGTCAAGTGGGTCTTAGGAAGAACTGCTGTTAATAATGCTAGTGAATGAGACAGAATTCCAGTAGAACTATTCAAAACCCTAAAGGATGATGCCATCAAGATGTTGCATTCAATAGTCAGCAAACCTGAAAGACTCAGTAGTGGCTACAGGACTGGAAAATGTTAGTTCTCATCCTAGTTCCCTAGAAGGGTAGTACTAAAGCATGGGAACAATTACACTCATCTCCATGCTAGCAAGGTCATGCTTAAAATCATGAATGCTGGACTTCAGCATTATGCAACCAAGAAGTTCCAAATGTCCAAGGAAGAGGAATCAGATCAAATTGCCAACATTTGCTCAATCATACAGAAAGCTAGGGAATTCCAGAAAAACATCTACCACTGTTTCATTGACTATGCCAAAGCCTTTGACTGTGTGGACCATAATAAACTGTGGAAACCTCTTAAAGAGATGGGAATACCAGACCATCTTACCTGTCCCCTGAGAAAACTGTTGGTGGGTCAAAAAGAAACAGTTAGAACCCTGTATGGAATAACTGAATGGTTCAAGATTGAGAAAGGAGTAAGACAGGGCTATCTGTTGTCACCCTATTTGTTTAATATATATGCTGAGCACATCATGAGAAATGCCAGGCTGGATGAGTTACAAGCTTGAATCAGGATAGGTGGGAGAAACATCAACAACCTCAGAAATGCAAACGATACCACCCTAATAGCAGAAAGAGAAGAGGAACTAAAGAGCCTCTTGATGAGGGTGAAGGATGAGAGTGAAAGAGCTGGCTTAAAACTAATTATTAAAAAAACCAAGATCATGGCATCTGGCCCCATTACTTCACAGCAAATAGATGGGGAAAAGGTGGAAGTAGTGACAGATGTCCTCTTCTTGGGCTCTAAAATCACTGCAGATGGTGACTGCAGCCATGTAATCAGGACATTTGCTTCTTGGCAGGAAAGTGATGACAAACCTAGATAGTGTGTTGAAAAGCAGAGACATTACTCTCCCGACAAAAGTCCTTATAGTCAAGGCTATGGTCTTCCCAGTGGTCATGCACTGTTGTGAGAGCCTAACCACAAAGAAGGCAGAGTGTCAAAGAATTGATGCCTTTGAACTATGGTGCTAGAGAAGACTCCTGAGAGTCCCTTGGACAGCAAAGATATCAAACCAGTCAATCTTAAGGGAAATCAACCCTCAATACTTATTGGAAAGAACTGATGCTGAAGCTAAAACTCCAGTATTTTGATCACCTGATATGAACTGCTGACTCATTGAAAAAGCCCCTGATTCTGGGAAAGATTGAGGGCAGAAGGAGAAGAAAGTGTCATAGGATGAGATGGCTGGATGGCATTACCGATGCAATGGATATGAACTTGGGCAAACTTGGGGAGATGGTGAGGAACAGGGAGGCCTGGTGTGCTGCAGTCCATGGGGTTGCAAAGAGTCAGACACGACTGGGCAACTGAACAGCAACAACATACCCTGTAGACCTGGAGATCTGGATGCAGTTGTAGGTAGATTGGTGTACACATATTCAAGTGGAAACTATCAGATTGTTTTCCTACTGACTGTCACTGACACACCCACGCTGAACCTGGGGCTTGGATGGAGTGAGTAGAGAACTAGTCACATAGAGTGTACAAGAGAAATATCGTATCTTGGAGAAAACTGTTGAAAGAAACAGTGGGAGGGGTCACCTGCCACCACTTTAAGATTCCATGTGTATTTGTTTTTACTTATTTGTACATTGCTTTAGTTGTAACTCAGCTTATACTCTGAGAGGCCTCTCTATCTGTGTGTGTGTGTGTGTGTGTATACTGTGTGGCAGTAAACAGACAGTGAAAGTGAGAGAAACACAGAGAGACAGGGAGAGAGAGAGATTAATTGCCTGCATAATATACCATGCAGATTTGTTATCAAGAACTCTGGTAATGTAAGTATTTGGATAGTTTTGTACTTGTATACAGTGGATATGCCCTTGGGGAAACCGTCCATACCACATACCCAGAAACCAAGGGAAGGTAGTCCCTGAGGGAGTATTTTAGAAACTTCACTAGGGCATGTTTGTGGCTACAAGTGCAGTACTATACACAGGCATCTGGCCCACCTTCTCATGCTGTCCCAGGCAAAGGGAGAGATTTTCCTTCTCTGAAGAACTGCAGGAAAGACAGGACAGAATACAAAGGAACCAAAGCACAACCGATAACTTGCATTTCTTTATTGGATCAGTGGAATGTCACATACAACTGGCCAACCCAGTTCACTGTTGGGTTATCCTCTTTGTCATTGGAATGCAAGAGTTCCTTAAGGCTTCAGGGAGGGTACCCCTCCTGGTCGCCATGCTTCCTGATGGCTCATGTGGAGCTTGGAAATGCTCATGGGTGCTGTGAATTTGCTGCTGGGGTCAGTCTTCTTGCCTTGGTCTTGCTGGCAGACACTAGGAGGAGTGTTGCTTGTCCCTTCTCTTTTTTCTCCCTCATGGCTGCACATCCCAGGGAAGAATACCTGAAGGGATCTTGAGGGAAGGTATGCCTTCCTCTCCCCCTAAGCCTAAGGCCCTGAGGAGTCTGGCGGTATGTTGAGCAGGGCCTGGAATTCTCCCTCACTGAGGGGTGCTTCCAGAGTTGCCTCAACTCTATCTTACTCTGTGTCCACACCCAAGAAAGATCCTGCCTTGTCCAAATTGTGTCTGTCTGACAATATTTCATCTAGGAGGCTTGGCAAGCCTGGAAGAGCTGGATACTGGGGCTGTGGCTCTAGCAGAGGGGCCATGCTTTCATCAGAGGGTGCCTCTGGCCACCGTGGGATGTGTGTCTCAAGCTGTGCAGGAGGAAGGATGGCCCCTTGCCAAAGCTGCCCAGTGGCAATGATAGCAAGGGAACTGTTCCTGGAGAAGAAGGTGGTGGGTTCCCGCTTGCCTGGAGAGCCACTGGGTGGGGTTGGACCATGAAGAGCATCAGTGGGTGGCCCACATAGCCTCCAGAGGCAGCCCCAGGCTCCCAGAAGATGGGGACACAAAAAGGAACTGCTGAAGCCAAGGATGGCACGCTCTCCCATTGCTGAGAGGGGTGAAGAGGAAGAGGCATGCTTTGGACAGCAGGTGGGGGGCTTCAGTCTGCCACAGCAGGAGTAGTAGCGGCTGATGCAACTTTCTCCTTTCTTCTGTGATAAGTCCTGTTCCATCTACTGGTAGAGAACCTACCTGGATTCTGGGATTCCTGTCGAACTAGTCAGTTCTTCTCTGGTGGCAATGCCTGGAAACTGATCCCTCTTAAATGCTTGCACAAGGATTCTTGTTTGAGAAAAAGAGATGAATGTTTTCTTTCTCCTGGCCTCTCTGGCTGAGCCTTTTAAAGGAGAAGAACACACGAAGAAGAGAGGACATTTAGGCCATTTGCACATTCACTGCAGATACATCGTATGGTGTGTATGAAACGGAATGTCACATACAGAGTTTGACACATCTGATTCAGTTCTGTGTGGATATGTATACAGATGTATAGACACACAAATACACACACACACACACACACACACAGAGTAATATGTATATATATTTGCCACCTTTCATGCCCTTGAGTGCTCTGAGGTACTCATCAATGAATGCTACTTAGGTAGCCTGAGGATTGATTTTCCAAGGTGATGGAAGAAGGGAATTCTGTACTTCCTGGCAGTGTGGGGCCAGAACACCCCAAGCCTGCCTGACCAAGCATCACTCTGCCCCCCAAACAGGGGCAGGATTCTCCTATCTGGAATACTAATGGAACAAGAACCAGATGTCATTGTTTCCTCTCCTAAGCTTTCTTAGCCACACGTCGTCCGGCACCCATTTTCAGTGGACTCTGGCTCAGGGAGGTTCTATGGAGAAGTGCCTTTGGAATGCTGGGTGCTTACCTTGAGTCAAAGCCTGAGGTTGGCAGGCTGCTGCTGTTACTGCTCTTCTTTTTAACATTCGTCAAACAGCTCTGCTTTAGATTTCTTTACTGGGTTAGAAACTGGACCTAAGTTTAGAGATTTCATTGTCACTCAGTACACTTCTAAGATCTATCGCAGGATTCACCACAGAAAACACAAACATGCCAGCCAACCAACTGGCCAGTAAACTAAAGGAAGCCCAGCATGGCTCATTTGTACTCAGTGGAGATATTTATAATTTAAAGGGACTAAACTTTGGGTAGAATGTAGGCGACTGCTTTCATCTCTGAAGAAATGCACAGAATTCCAGAATACACAATCTGCCTCCATGACAATAATTCTTTCTCCTCTAGTCACTTTCCTGGTGTCCAAATGAATGACCTGTGACAAAGGAGACAGTGGCACTCTCTCTGTGTGTCTTTCTTCCCACCTCTCATCAAATCTGCCAATTTCTCTGTCGGTCTTTTGGTCTCTGTCTCAGATTCTCTCCATATATCTGCTCCTGTCTTGTTGACCTACCCCTCCGCCCCTGTCTGTATTTTAGTCTTAGTCTCACTTTCCTCTTTCTCTCACTCGCTCTCTTAGCCATAATACACGCCTGATTCATGTTTCCCTGCTTCTCTTACGTCCCCACAATCAGTAGTTTCATAACACTCAATATCCATTGGGCAAAGACCCCCATCAAAATTTCCCTAAATTTGGATGACATGAATTAAAATTCCATGCTGCCTGAAAACTACTCATTGATAGTTACCTGTCAGAGAATATATGACCCTGTCACTTCTAAGTCTGGAGACTCATGTTCTAGGCATTCAGGGAAACCTGCATGAAAATCTGTGTCCAAAATGGCCAGAGAAGAGTGAAACCTTTCAGGTTGTAGGGAAAGGCTAACAACCCATTAGGTTTACAAGGTGGTTGATTTGTAGGCACTGTGTCCTTTCACTGTCAGAACTTACCCCACAAAGCTGAAGCAGATGTGGTTCTATTTCACAACCGTATGAAACTAGTGTTTGGATAAGCAATTTGGTATCTCTCCTTAAAGTAAATACAAGCTTGTTTAGCCCATACAGAACAATGGACATGGTAATCACTTGACCTTGTTAACAAGCTGACAGCAGAAATTTTTTCCAAATATGTTCTTTTTCTATCACATTGTAAGCAACATATGTAGTGATTTGTTGCAAAACCTTGTTAAGTTAACCTTTGCTTTTTTGCCATGAAGTTGAGCAAATTGATGAGTTCTCCATGAGTTTGGCAGGTAAAGCCCTGCAGAAAGTATTTGCAGTAAAATATTTGTCACATTGGGTATGTAGCCAACTCTTCTCTCTCTTTTTTTTTTTTAAATCTCTGACAGTGTGGAAGTTATTTTGGAAGTGTGAAGCATGTAGTATTAAAAAAAAAATCCACAATTCTGCTCAATCTAGAGAAGTTGAAAGCCATGTGAAGCTGTGTGAAGCTCTGGGTCCAAAACAGCCAAAGAGGACTGAAACACTTTCATCCTGCAGGGATTCCCATTCAGTCAAATTAAGGTATCTTAAAGCACTTGAAAGCACTTTTAGGTACTGTGGTAATTCTCTGTCAGAAACCCACCCCATGTAGCACATGCAGGGGCACTTTTATTTCACAGTGACCCCTGTGATACCTGCATTTGGCTCAGTTACCTGAGTCTCTCCATAAAACAAGTATGTGATAAGGATGGAAGTACAAGCTTCTTTCACCCATTTTCCAGAAAGAGTTACCCATGGTCATCATAAGACCATGTTAACAAGCTAACAGCATAAACTTTTTCCAACAGTGTTCAACCTCTGAGGGAAAGTTCACCTTGTATGTGAATATGCAGTGATGTATTCCAAAGTCTAGATCAAACTTACCTTTGCTTGCCCTAGGTTAGGTTGAGCTAAACTGAGAGTTTCAATTCTTCCATAGGCAAAGCCCAGCAAGAAGCACTGAGGCAGCGGGTTCGTCTTGTGGGGGATGCAGCCAATAGCTTTTTGCCTTCAGAAAGGCCCACCCTGCACTTCGTTCTCAGAGTGAATGCTATGTTGGAAGTGCAGTATGTTTTTGAGATCTACAATTCTGTGTGTCTAGAGAAAGTAAAAAGGTCTTCCCTTATGGCTTGGCAGTAAAGAATTCACCTGCAAGGCAAGAGGCGCAGGTTCTATCCCTGGGTTGGAAAGATTCTCTGGAGAAGGAAATGGCAACCCGATCTAGTATTTTTGCCTTGGAAATTCCATGGACAGAGGAGCCTGGTGGGCTACAATCCATGGAGTTGCAAAAGAGTCAGACAGGACTTAGTGACTAAATAGCAACAACAGAGGAAGTAAAAAGCTACAATGAGCACTCTGTTGTAGACATGAGTAGGAGAGGCTGCCATTGAACTGTGGATAAGGCATATCTATCTACCACATGGAAAATGTTTGGGTTTGTTATGAGCCTGGTGATCAAACCTTTATAGAACACATTCTGCGTAGGCAATGGAGGCTATGGTTTTGGAGTCAGTAGAAAATGTGGGAACCTGTAGAACATTTCTAGGGTTTCATAGAAAACTGCATGAAACTCTGGGTCCAAAATAGCCAAAGAATAGTGAAAGGTTTTCAGCCTACAGGCAAAGGTTAGCTCCCCATCCAGTTAAGGTATGATTGCTCAAAAGTTGTTTGAAAATAATTGTAGGCACTGTGTTCTTTCACTGTCAGGACACACCCCGTGTACCTGAAACTGGGCTATTTTATTTCACAGGCTGTAACACCTGTGTTTGAATCGGTTACTTGGAGTCTCTCCATAAAGTAGGTACCTAATTAAGAATGGAAACACAAAATTGTTTTCCCCTCATGCCATGACATTTCCCATGGTCATCAGAAGACCTCTCTACCAATCTACCAGCACAAAACTTCGACAGTGTTAAGCCTCTGAACGGACCTTCACCTTGTATGTGACATATGTAGTGATTTGTTCTGTTACCAAGTCTAAGCTTGTACTACTAGCCATGCAACAGGCGGGAAACAGAGAGACACATTGTTGCAGCAAGGACTAATGATGTTATTAGGAAAGTTAGCAAACAGAGAAGATGGTGGGCTCCTGGGGCAAAGAACCATCTTGCCTGAGTTAGAATTCAGACTTCTTAAGATACTAAAAGTGAAGGGATTAAAAACTGACATTTCCTGGTTCTCAGCTGCCTCCAGAGATGATGTCTTAGTTTCTTCCTGCAGTCATTGAAAGGTAGACCTGGTCAGAATGTTTCCTATGAGCTAAAGATATATTTTTAATCTTAACACTCATTACCTGGGTGGCAGTGTTCCCAGTGATGGATTCTTATGCATAATTGAAGCTTATAGGCAACATCCTATAATAAGTGATTAACTTGTGCTATGCTGTTCAACTCTTTGCAACCCTGTGGACCATGGCCCTCCAGGCTCCTCTGTCCATGAGATTCTCCAAACAAGAAAACTGGAGTGGGTTTTTGCCTTCCTCCGGGGGATCTTCCCAACTCAGGGATCAAACCTGTGTCTCTCATGTCTCCTGCACTGGCAGGTGGGTTCTTTACCACTAGCGCCACCTGGGAAGCCCTGATTAACTTGTAATAGAATACAAAAAGTTCTTCCCTATTACAGTTCTAAAGGCTTTGCAAACTTATCTTTGCTTTTCCTACCTTAGATTAACTAAACAAAGAGCTTTCCATTCTTTTGGAAGCTAAAGCCTTGTAAGGAAGCATTGAGTTAACAGGTTCATCCCATTGGGAATGTAACCAGTTACCTTTTTAACAGAAGAAAGAACAACCTTGCACCTTCTTCTCTGCCAGAGTGAACACTATTTTGGAAATGTGAAATATGTAGTATATTCTCTAAGCAATCTGCAATTCTGCTTAAACTCTGTGCTGTAAACGTGAGTAGTAGAGGCTGTCATTAAACTATGGATAAGAATATTCTGCCATACAGAATATGTTTGTATTTCTTACAAACTAGGTGAACAATTTTTATAGAGCTTGTTCTTTCTGGGTAGGAAATCAAGATAGGATTTGGAGTCACTAGTGAAATGTATGGAGCCCTACAGACCAATACTTCTATTGTTTCATTGAAAGCTGGGTGAAGCTCTGTCCAAAATAGCCAAAGAGAAGTGAAAATATTTCATAGGAAAAGACTGGTTTCGCATTTTGTCAATGTGTTGTCCTCACCAGTTGGTTGAAAGCAGCTTTAGGCCTCATTTTCTTTCAGTCAGGAACTCAGCCCATGAAGCCGAAGAAGAGGTGTGTGTGTGTGTGTGTGTGTGTGTGTGTATCTGTATGCTCAGCCACTTTGTCGTGTTTGACTTTTTGCAGCCCCTATGGACTGTATCCTTCCAGGATCCTCTGTCCAAGAATTCTCTAGGCAAGAATACTGGAGTGGGTTGCCATTCCCTACTTCAGTGGATCTTACTGAGCCAGGGATCAAAACCCAGGGTTCTTTACCACTACTGCCACCTGGATGGGGTTTTATTTCACAGTCTTGTGAAACTAGAGTTTGAAGAGGAAGCTTGGGAGTCTTTTCTAACTAGGAATAGAAGTATGAGCTTCTTTACACCATTTGGGATGAAGAGCGGCCTGTAGTAATCACTTGACCTTGTTATCAAGTCAGTAACACAAACTTTTCCCAACAGTGTTCATTATCTAAGGAAGTTCACTTTGTGACATATGTAGTGATGCATTTCAAAATTTTGTATAGCTTACCTTTGCTTTTTCTATGTAAAGCTGAGCAAATCCAAGAGTGTGCCAAGCATTTGATAGGTGAATCCCTGCTGAAAGCCTTCAGTTAATGACAACTTTGTCCCATTGGGAAATATAACTGGTTGTTTCTTGCCATAGGTAATAACTACTTTGCACTTTGTTTTCTGAAAGTGTGGAAAGTATACTGGAAGTACGAAGTACATAGTATTTATTTTGGAGATCTACAATTCTGCTGGGTCTAGAGGAAGTTGAAAGCTGCATGAAGATCTGTGTTCTGAACATGAGTAAGAGAGGACCCCATTGTACTATGTGTTGAGGGTTTTCTGCCATGCAAAAAGTATTTATGCTTCTTACATGACAGGTGGCTTAAAACTCAACATTCAAAAAACTAAGATCATGGTATCTGGTCCCATCATTTCATGGCAAATAGGTGGAAAAACAATGAAAACAGTGAGAGACTTTATTTTCTTGGGCTCCAAAATCACTGCAGATGGTGACTGCCGCCATGAAATTAAAAGATGCTTGCTCTTTGGAAGAAAAGCTTTGACCAACCTAGACAGCATATGAAAAAGCAGAGACATTACTTTACTGACAAAGGTCCATCTGATCAAAGCTATGGTTTTTTCCAGTAGTCATGTATGGATGTGAAAGTTGGACCATAAAAACAGCTGAGGGCTGAAGAACTGATGCTTTTGAACTGTGGTGTTGGAGAAGACTCTTGAGAGTCCCTTGGACTGCAAGGAGATCAAACAAGTCCATCCTAAAGGAAATCAGTCCTGAATATTCATTGGAAGGACTGATGCTGAAGCAAAGCTCCAATATTTTGGCCACCCGATGCAAAGAACTGATTCATTGGAAAAAGACTCTGATGCTGGACAACAGAGGTTAAGATGGTTGGATGGCATCACTGACTGGATGGACAGGAGTTTCAGCAAGCTCTGGGAGTTGGTGATGTACAGGGAAGCCTGGTGTGTTGCAGTCCATGGGGTTGCAAAGAGTTGGACACGACTGAGTGACTGAACTAACTACATGACAGGTGAAAGAATTTAATAGAGCCTGTTCATTCTAGTCAGCAAATTGATACCAAAATTTGGAGTCCCTAGTGAAATGTGTGGAGCTCTGCATGCCAATCTTTCTAGGGTTCGACAGAAAGCTGTGTGAAGTTCTGTGTCCAAAACAGCCAATGCAGACTGGAACCCTTTCAGCCTGCAGGGAAAGGTTGGCTTTCAATTCAGTCAATGTTTCTCTGAAAGCACTTTTAGGCATCGTGTCCGTTCACTGTTAGGAACTCAACCCAAGTGGCTGGAGCAGGTGGGGTTTTATTTCAAATTCTTGTAACCCCTGTGTCTGGAAGAACTTTAAAATACCCCTAGCATTTAGTACGCCGTTTTCTGCTTTGTAATCATCATATAAATTTGCACAACTCTCCAAAATTCTACTAGGCTGAAATTTTTCTACTTACAAAGTTGTTTACCCTTTGGAACTCTTTGTAATTTCTCTGCTTTTTTATAGGCTTATTGAAGTTCAGGGAATATTAGTATAGCATTGCTAGATTTCATTGAAGGTGTTTGCACAAACAGGTATTGGGGGGAAAGTGCTGATACAAACCAGACATAAAGGGGTTAAGCAGGGAATGTCAGTCCAAAACACTTGTGTTCCGTAAATATTGAGTGCCTGCTATGTGCTAAGTGCTCACCTGGAGGGTGCCACATGGGTTGGAATGACATGGGTCTTGCCTCTTTTACCTCAAAGTCTAACACATAAACAAGTAAGTTTAAAAAATTGTGACAAATCCTACATCAGAGGTGTGTACCAATACCACGGTAAGCAACAAATATGCTACAATATGTTCCTGAACACAGTGTGGAGTGGATAAAGTCAATGGAAATGAGATTGCAAAAGCCAGCATGGGGATGACTTGATAGTTACACTGAAGGAAATAAGAATCATCAAAAAAGAACGGGTGGAGAAAAAATGGAGAACTTAAAGGGGAAGCACAGTCAAGGAAGTTTGTCATGTATTCTCTCATATTCCCATGTCTGTTTCCACATGGGTTCCGATTGCCTCTGTGTTGTGTCTCACTTCATACCAAGGCATGGATTTCTAATGACAATAAGACAGTTTAGTCCTTGAGGACCTGACATCATTGAGTTTTTCTCACCTACAAATATGAAAAATTTGAAAAAAGAGATTATCTCATGTTTTCTTCACTTCCAGTGCACCTACACCATGCCTGGCTCACAGTGGATCCTCAATACACACTGGGAGAGAATGAATTAAAGTATGTTATCACCCCTCAGCAATCAAAGCAGAAAAATAAAAGTTTCAATACCCAAATTTCAGCCCCAGCTCTGGAATACTCTAGTTATAGGGAAGATGTGCAAGATAATAATTAATAGTAAGAGTAATTGTTAGCATTAAGTGTTTTAGCATGCACAAGGACATGTTTTGAGCATTTTACAAATGTTAAAAGAGCTAAAACTCAAGAGCTCCCTGTGAGTTAGGTGCTATTGTTATTTTTACACTTAAGTCATTGTTATTTTTACACTTAAGTTAGGTGCTATTGTTATTTTTCACTTAAGTCATTTAAATTCTCTCTTAAGACAGAATTTAAATGACTTAAGTGAAAAAGCTGAGATTTGAGCCCAAGTAAACTGGACCCATGGAAAAGGGAATGGTAACCCATTCAAGTATTCTTGTGTGGAAAATTTCATGGACAGAGGAGCCTGGTGGGCTAAAGTCCATGGACTAGCAAAGAGTCAAACATGACTGAGTGACTAACACTTTCACTGTTCTAACTGGATCCAGCTTGACAACCACTTGTACTGCTTTTCTAACAAGTGAGACAATGCATGTGATTATGATTTTTACCCTAAGGCAAGCTATAAAACTAACCCATCGCAAATCGTAAGACAAAGCTCCTATGATTTCTCTTTTCACTCATATTTCCTCTCGTCATAGGAGCCCAAGTCTAGTCTTAGACCTTGACTAACCTGAAGGACGATTAAAATTAAAAGACTGTCTGTCTTTTACATATGCATAGAAGGAACCATAGCATGTGTATGTGTGTGGCATCCAGAAGAAAAGAAAAAACTAATGATGGGAAAAAAAAGGAAAAACAATCCAAAACAGGAGTTGGCTATTTTGGACACAGAGCTTCCTGGCCCTTTTGTCAACTGCTCACCACCTGGTGACTACCTACTGAGTGACAACAGGCAGTGGGGAAGCGCCAGCCTTCTACTCACTCTCTGGCTTCTCAAAGCAGTTTTTATTGAGGCATCATCCTACCTCATCAGAAGAGTCCTCTTTCCTCTATGGCAAGTTTGGATTTCACTTCCGAGTACTTGCATTTATTCACCCCCTCAGTGTTAATGTTGGGTTCATCTATCCTTTTTGGATATAATGTATCCCTGAACCAGCTCTATTTCTTTCAAAATTCATGAGGCAAACACAGAGAACGTGGAGGGCAAGGAAAGCTAAAATATAATGCTGTCTATAAGCCTTATTATTCTTTTTCAGAATCCTGACTCAACTGATGCTTGAAATGTAGGACTAAATCATGGGTTAAGAATATTTTATGAGACCTTCTTAGTATGACTTAAAGGTACTAAAGACGTAAAGCATCTTTTCCCTCTTGGTTTGTTATTTCTAGTCTGAACCTCTTTCTACTTGTTTTTTGGAAACAGTTCATCACATTTGCAAAAATATCAACTAATTTTTCATTGGTGAGTTCACCAGATTAATTCCAAGTATCCATTCAGACTTGTTGATTACCTGCCAAAATGGCAGTAACTTTCCATAAAGACAAAACTTCATCTTTGCTTAAGATGGGCTACTTTCAAATGTTAACATTTAAAGAATCACATATTTGCTATAATATACTTATGCTATAATATACTTTTGCTATAATACACTTTTGCTACCTCTGGGTACAGTGCAAAATTTCATGCTATAGAATGAAAAAAAGGAAGCTTTTCACATTTAGAGGAATAATATTCAGTTTTCAATTGAGAGTAGAGTTCATTTACTTTTAGCATAAAGCAATACACTGCATTTTAAAACTTTTACATTACTAGTTAATTACTATATATGTATAGTAAAAAAAAAAAATAAATAAAAACTAGCATACCTCACATACCAAGAATGCTATATGATTTTAGGACATGTGATCTTCACCTTTAAAGACAATTATCGCTCACAGTCCCTGAGGGCATGTAAATTTGAAATAGCCACCAGTCACCCAGTCAGAGTCATAAAACCTCTCCTGTCCCCCTTGCAAATTTCAAAACATCATGGCAGGACTGTAAGTAAGCATAATAGTCATGCTTACATCGTGCAGTTTAACTGTAATGACACACATAAGAATTTATCACAAAGTTGTTCCCCTGAGACCTTTGTGTCCTCCTATCGATATAGAAAATAGCATTCAAAGGTGAGCACATTGTTAGCAGCACATTTCAATTGGAAAAATAATCCATTCAAAACTATGTAAATGTCCACCAAAGCATACAATCTAAAAATATCATAAAGTCATCTGTAAACCACACTTGCTATCCCATTTAGTTGTTGCACATGAAGAATTTCATGTTTGGATGGAATTTCATTCAAAGAGTCCAGGCTGGCAAACAGAAGTATTGGGCTTCCCTTGTTGGGAGCCCTTTGTAGTTGAGTCTCGCTGTGCTGAGAAGCTGAGTTAGTGCTGATGCCCATGCTTGTCTCTCCAGCTGATTTCTGTGCTCATGAATATACACCATAAACAAAGTAAAGGCAAAAACAATAAAAGTAGCTTAAATTTTTTTCCTGCCTTCATACAGAAACTGAAGTCATTTCAAAAGGAATCCAGCATACTTGATATGCATGGTTCCTCACCATTTCAAAGAGTCATAGCAATAGATATATATTTCAATTCTGCATATCAAAAAGAATGATGTAGATTCTATGCATACTAATACTGGTGAAATTCACTAAGCAATATTGTCACCATCACCCATGTTAAATGTGAGTGGTAATTAATTGATGATATTGCTGGAATTGTACATAATTAACAAGTCCTATTTAGTTTTTGAACATCAAAATTCATAGTATTTATATTTAATAAGTCATAGGTGGTATCTCTAGGAAGACTTTAACTCCAATTCAGTTCCAACATTTGGGTAAAATTCATAACAATGTTTCTTAATTAATTCTGCTTTAGGATGCCAAAACAGATGCACACACATCACCCAGAAACAGATAGATGTCCACACAAAACTCAGCAGCATTTTCCCAGAAGTTTTCTGAAATGCACCCATGAGCTCTGGGTCTAGTGTCCATTTCACTATTCTCTGAAGAGCTCTAATTAAATATCACACATCTGAAAGAAGACAAAGTTAGCAAATAGCAAGCACATATGCCTCCTACAGCCACTTTCCTGAGAATGAAATATTCTGCTTTTAAAAATGAAATGACAATTTCAAGGACATATATTCAGGTAGACCTGGTGGATCAACACATAATAAACTGAAATATTTGCATATACAAATGACCTGAGAAGACTGATTCATATTCTGTCTCATATAAATTTTCAGTGAATATTAGATGAGTTCACAGGATTTCATTGCACAACAAATCATTTTAAAAGTATATAAAAGGAAGAGAAAAAATGTAAATGTAATCAGGAAAAGATTGAGACCTATTAAGTTCAAGTAACAATCTCTTTGCACTAAAAGACAGTTTAGATAGTCAAAACAGAAGGATGATTCTTGTTTTTATTGGGAGAGGTCCTTCTTTGCTAACCTCACTGCTGAGATGTGGCCCCCTGCACAAAATGCTTCCTTCACAATTATCTAACCTTTTAAAATCTTGGTTTTTGCACTGGGAGAATGCTGATTCAGTGACTATGGTAGTTTAAGAATATACTATTTTGGCAAAAGAATGCATCTATCAGCTTAGAGTTGATGGGCCTAACACTGCTATTGAAAAAGACATTCATTTGCTTATTTTTGTTCATTCTCACTAACTTCTAGCATAATAAATGCCATTTTTATGGTTTAGAAGAGTTAGTAACATAGAAAGAATATTTTGCTCCCTTTCTGGTCAATAAGGTCAACTATATGCATTTAAAAACATCTTCAAATAAACAACTTCTCTTACCATGGTGTGACCTCTGAATACTAATCTTTTCTACACCATTGTAGAAGGACTTTACGGTTCAAACTTTCACCCTACATCTTGGTTTATCTCTAGGTACTGACTTCTGTCACAGTGAAAATTTATTCTCCTCTAGGCCTGTGCCTCTTGTACAACAAAGACATGTGCCCATTCCATACATGAAGAAAGACAAAAAATAATTGTGCAGGTTCAAATTAAGCTGGAATAGAAATACAATTTTTTTCTGGTTTAAATCAACACTATCATAACCTTTTGATTTCATATGTAAATTTCACATGTGGATTAATTTGATTGAAAGCTAAAACTGAAAATTTTTTATTGCTGTATTCTCACCTATTACTGTTAATTACAGTGTCTTTGAAATTATGAATTTGGCTTAAAGAAAAGGATCGTTGGCAATTTTCAAAGGCACTAGTTAAAGAGAACTGGATATAATTTAAGTACTAAATACACTAATTACAAAAATAATATGGATTCACATTAAGAGATTTTCCCATACTATAGAAAAGATATTTGTGTTTCAACCACTGTACTAAATTTTATTTGATCATACTAAAAATATATCAATGTAAATCAGACAGAAAGGAAAGTGAAGTCGCTCAGTCGTGTCTGACTCTTAGCGACCCCATGGACTGTAGCCTACCAGGTTCCTCCGTCCATGGGATTTTCCAGGCAACAGTACTGAAGTGGGTTGCCATTTCCTTCACCAGGGGATCTTCCTGACCCAGGGATCGAACCTGGGTCTCCCACATTGCAGGCAGACTCTTTACCCTCTAAGCCACCAGGGAAGCTAGAATTTAGGAGTAAATAAAAAGCATAATTCCAGCTTTTAGATTACTAGTTATTTAGATTTAAAACATTCCTTGAAGAGCTTCCTTTGTGGTCCAGTGGTTAAGAGTCCACATTGCAATGCAGGGGATACTGATTGGATTCCTAGTCCAAGAAGATCCCACATGCCACAGAGCAACTAAGCCCAAGTACCACAACTACTGAGTCCACACTATAGAGCCAGTGAGCTGCAACTATTGAAGCTCCCGTGCCCTAGAGCCCATGCTCTGCAACAAGAGAAGCCACTGCAATGAAAAGCCTGTGCGCCACAACTAGAGAGTAGTCCCTACTCACTGCAACTAGAGAAAGCCTGCATGCAGCAATGAAGACCCAGGGCAGCCAAAAGTAACTAAACAGATTGATTAACTTAAAAAAATCCTTACATAGTTAGAAGCACAGTCTGATTTGGTGATAATTTCTTGACATTACACCAGTTATAAGAAGCCAGTAGAAGAGACTTTTTAGTCCAATAAGAACTATGAGAATTTTCCCCACAAATTATCCCCACACAGGAATGGGACATTGTTTTGGCATTCTGAGTTCTCTTTTCCAGAGACATCTCAATGAATAAAGAAGAAACTTATATTTTATTATATAACTTATTTTCATCTCAAATTCTCAAACAATAAAAACTTGAAAGCAACATAGGGAATTTTAGCTAGAGACTTAGAATATGGAATATTGCATCTCTTTCATAGACTCCATGGCTCTTCAAAGTGCTCTAAAGACACTATGAGTGTGATTAGCAGCAAAGCATTAGCCTAATCTAAACCTCCCTCCTACCCCTACACACACACACGTACACATACTGTACATCCATACTTTCTATTGGTCTAACTCAAATCTGACAATCTGACAGGTATTCCCAGAGGCTGTGCAAGGTCACAAATACTGTCCACACTATATCACAGTCCAAGATCACTAGCACCCACATGGTAAGGGAAAAACAATCTTTTCAGTAAAACAAATAAATAAAACTACACAATATTTCAATCACATATTCTGAATTTCTTTTACGATTAAAAAATTGATGGATACAGTGAATTACCCAATATTACTGTTCTGAGTTCTATAATTTTCTTTATCTAAAACTATCTTTTATACATAGAAAGCTAGATGCCTTTAAACAATTGCCTTCAGCAATTCTAAGTAAAAAGTATTTCTTTGAAAAATATGTCATTTTTTGTTTTGTTTTTAACTTGGAGGAAAGTCCTGCAAGGAGCGAGTTTTCTTCTCATAGATGAATTCTACAGCAGTTTCTCCCAGGAGTACACTGGAAGCCCCGCCATCCCATATCTGTGTATCCCAAGGATGGAGCCTCATAGCACTGGATCTCCAGAAAGAGGTCCCGCAGGCGCTGTGGCATATTGGTCTTTTCTCTTCCACACTCTTGAAGTATCACCCAAGCTGTGGGCGTCTTGCCAGTAGCAGTTTCAGTCCAGAACTTGACCTTCACTGGGAAAACCAGGTCCGTTTAAAGTGCAGCACTTTCATCTTTTGGTTGGATAATTCTTGGTCCCCCATGGATAGGAGTGATATCTAGAACATTCAGAAGTAGAAAGAGTTCTCTACAATCTCAAATATTTTAGTTCACACATTCAATTTCAAAAGCAGTAGCTCAGGTATACAAGTAAATAAATGAATAAAATGGTGATTCTAAGCATAAAATGGGGAGATTTTTAGAAACCTGCCTTTTGCTTAAGTTCTGTGCTGACACTGTCTTTCTCAAATTATAAACTTAATAGTAACTGATAATTCTATAGTGGAAAAAATTAAAGCCTATCCAAAGTAGCTTGTACATTTAATGCCTATTTTAAAGCAAAGCAAGTTGAATCAATAATTTCTTTTTACCTCAACACATATTTCATTGTTAAAAAATAAAACATTAATGTGTGCTGTGCTGTGTTGGGCTCAGTCACTCAGTCATGTCCAGATATTTGTAACCCCATGGACTGTAGCCTGCCAGGCCCTGAGTGATATGCTCATCCTCTATTCACCCACAAAACTGAACAGTTTTACCCTCATAACAACAGTGATATAATTAAAGCAAGCTAGGTGGTATCATTCTGGTGAGAAAGCTAAATATTAATGTGTGTAAAATATATTTTTATGCAAAATATTATGCAAAGATGGGCACAATAAAGGACAGAAATGGTATGGATCTAACAGAAGCAGAAGATATTAAGAAGAGGTGACAAGAATACATGGAAGACCTATACAAAAAAGATCTTAATGACCCAGATAATCAAGATGGTGTGACCACTCACCTAGAGCCAGACAACCTGGAGTATGAAGTCGAGTGGGCCTTAGGAAGCATTACTATGAACAAAGCTAGTGGAAGTGATGGAATTCCAGCTGAGCTATTTCAAATTCTAAAAGATGATGTTGTGAAAGTACTGCATTCAATATGCCTGGAAATTTGGAAAACTCAGCAGTGGTCACAGTACTGGAAAAGGCCAGTTTTCATTCCAATCCTAAAGAAGGGCAATGCCAAAGAATGTTCAAACTACCATACAACTGTGCTCATTTCACAATCTGGCAAGGTAATGCTCAAAATCTTTCAAGCTAGGCTTCAACAGTACATGAAACCAACAATTTCCAGAAGTTCAAGCTGGGTTTAGAAAAGGCAGAGAAACCAGAGATCAAATTGCCAACAACTGTTGGATCATAGAAAAAGGAAGAGAATTCTAGAAAAACATCTACTTCTGCTTCCTTGACTATGCTAAAGTCTTTGACTGTGTGGATCACATCAAACTGTGGAAAATTCTTAAAAGAGATGGGAATACCACACCACTTTACTTGCCTCCTGAGAAACCTGTATGTAGGTCAAGAAGCAACAATTAGAACCAGACATGGAACAACTGACTGGTTCAAAATTGGGAAAGGAATATATTAAGGCTGTATACTGTCACCCTACTTATTTAACTTATATGCAGAGTACATGATGCAAAATGCTGGGCTTGATGAATCAGAAGCTGGAATCAAGATTGCTGAGAGAAATATCAATCACCTAAGAAATGAAGATAACACAACCCCAGTGGCAGAAAGGGAAGAGGAACTAAAGAGAAGGGGAAAAATAGAAACAGTGACAGGCTTTATTTTCTTGGACTCCAAAATCACTGTGGACAGAGAGTATAGTCATGAAATTTAAAGACACTTGCTCCTTAGAAGAAAAGCTATGACAAACCTAGACAGTGTATTAAAAAGCAGAGACATCACTTTACTGACAAAGGTCTTTATAGTCAAAGTTATGATTTTTCCAGTAGTCATGTATGGATTGGACCATAAAGAAGGCCAAGTGCCAAAGAATTGATGCTTTCAAACTGTGGTACTGGAGAAGACTCTTGAGAACCCCTTGGACAGGAAGGAGATTAAGCCAGTCAGTCCTAAAGGAAATCAACCCTGAATATTCATTGGAAGGACTGATGCTGAAGTTGAAGCTCCAATACTTTGGTCACCTGATGCAAAGAGCCAACTCATTGGGAAAAACCCTGATACTAGGAAATATTGAAGGCAAGATGAGAAGGGGACAACAGCGGATGAGATGGTTGGATGGCACCACCAATTCAATGGACGTGAATTTGAGCAAACTCCAGGAGATGGTGATGGACAGGGAAGCCTGGCGTGCTGCAGTCCATGAGGTCACAAAGAGTTGGACACAACTGAGTGACTGAACAACAAAAATATATTTAATCATACAACTCTGCAAATGGCCACAAATAGAGCCCTCCTAGGGCTTTCCTGGGTTTCCCTGGTGGCTCAGATGATAAAGAATCTGCCTGTAGTGCAGGAGACCCAGGTTCAATCCCCAGGTTGGAAAGATCCCCTGAAGAAGGGAATGGCTACCCACTCCAGTATTCTTGCCTGGAGAATTCCATGGACATAGGAGACTGGTGGGCTACAGTCCATGGGGTTGCAAAGAGTTGGACATGACTGAGCGACTAACACTTTTCACTTTCACTTTTCAAGGCGGGCCCAGTTTGTTTTGACTTTATTTTATTTGCATTGCACTCTCAACTCAGTCCTACTTCCCCTCCCCAGATCCCTCATTTGGGTTAGGGCTCCCTGTTGCTGTTTCTGTTACCTCTTTCTTTAACTAATGCAGCATGCCGTGCCAGAGACATTTTTCCTACCCCCTGCCCAAGAAGCCTCACCATTATTTAAACACTTCTATGCATCTCCTCCAAAGAGAGCTAGTAGCTAGATGATGGCCTTCTCCTGAGACTTTCAGTTTGAGAATGGCCCCTCTCTATTTCTAACTAAACATGAACCCTGTAATAGAAGCTGATATGTGACATATCTTGGCTTAGTGCTTTAATTGCTGCCTTGATGCTTTGTAGACATGTGTATAGGTTTGACTGACAGCCTTAAGTTGTAAACTTGAATAATACAATACTTATGTATGTAATTCTCTCTGCATGGTGATGATTATAATCAAGATCACTTAACATTTTGCAATGGTGACTGTGATGAAGATTAAGATGATGATAACAATAGCAGATCTGAGTAGATACTGGTGGAGTAGTTAAAACAATGTTTCATTTTTCAAACCACATTCTAAGGAAGGCTATCTTAACTTATGTTCCAGGTAAAATATGAAGAATCACTAGGGTAAACAAGATAAACAGACTTCTTTGCTATAGTATATCTCAAAGTCTTCAATATAGTCATGTGTATCAACATTCTCCCCAAACAGAAAAATGTACATTCAGGATTCCCCAAATATATGTGGTCATGAAACTTCATTCAGGGAACATCTATTGTCATCTTTGATAATACTGCATATTTACAAAACCTATTTGGGGAAACAGACTCTACTGATTCTAAGTATTGATTCTAATTACCTCTACATGTTCTGTGATATTTAGCACCCACTACCCTCTGAGTCAGGGTTTCCCTGATAGTTGGTAAAGAATCCAAGACCCCAGTTCAATTCCTGGGTCGGGAAGATCTGCTAGAGAAGGGATAGGCTACCCACTCCATTTTTCTTGGGCTTCCCTTATGGCTCAGCTGGTAAAGAATCTGCCTGCAATGCAGGAGACCTTTGGTTGGATCCCTGGGTTGGGAAGATACCCTGAAGAAAGGAAAGGCTACCCACTCGAGTATTCTGCCTGGAGAATTCCACAGACTGTATAGTTCATGGGGTTGCAAAGAGTCAGACACGACTGATCAACTTTCACTCTCACCCTTTGACTATGGAAAAATCATGACTGCCACAGCTAATTTGATTCCTATTTGGAATTATGAGCATTATCAGTTTATGAAGTATTAGGTCCTTCCATGTGGAGCCTGACTTATTTCTTGGAAATTAAATGGGAATATCAGTAAACAAGTAATGGCGTTAAGCACAATTCAGGGTTATTTTTACTAGTAAAGCTTGAAAACTCTTTCGCCCAATTATATATTCTATCAGTGCTATTAGAAACTGAAAAGGGAGTATTATGGTTATACAGATTTCTAAGTGGATGATTCATTTTAATTTGGGGCATTTTGAGAAAATTTGATGTCATTTCCACCATATATTGCTTTAACTTGATTGTTTAAATCATACGTTCGTATTCTAGTCACAATTCCAAAAATAACCATAAATAACTCTTCACCTTTGTTATCAGGTATCTTAATATCTGGACTTCCCTGGTAGCTCACCTGGTGAAGAATCTGCCTGCAATGCAGGAGACCCTGGTTCAATTCCTGGGTCGGGAAGATCCCCTGGAGAAGGGATAGGATACCCACTCCTGTATTCTTGGGCTTCCCTAGTGGCTCAGATGGTAAAGAATCCACCTGCAATGTGGGAGACCTGGATTCAATCCCTGGGTTGGGAAGATCCCCTGGAGGAGGGAGTTGAAATTCACACCACTATTCCTGCCTGGAGAATCCCCATGGACAGAGAAGCCTGGTGGGTTATAGTTCATGGAGTCTCAAAGAGTTGGACACAAGTGAGTGACTAAATACAGCACAGCATCTTATTATCTATTTACCATAAGAAGAAAATCTGCAATTTCTTTTAGTACAGGAATATGTCTTTAGAAGTAGAAGTAATGCTTGATTTTTTAAAAAAATTATTTATTTATTTATTGACTGTGTGGGTCTTCGTTGCTACACACAGGCTTTCTCTAGTTGTGGCGAGCGGGGGCTACTCTCTAGTTGCGATGTGCAGTATTCTCATTGCAGTGGCTTCTCTGGTTGCAAAACACAGGCTCTAGGGCATGTGGGCTTCAGTAGTTGTGGCAGGCAGGCTTAATTGCCCTGTGGCATGGGGAGTCTTCCCAAACCAGGGACTGAACCTGGGTTCCCTGCATAGGTAGGCAGAGTCTCAACCACTGGATCACCAGGAAAGTCCCAATATGTTTGATTTTTTTTAAACTTAATAATAGTAGAATTGAAAAGGATAAAAATAAATTTCAAAATGAGACTGAAATTATTCTAAAAAAAGAAAAACATAAGAGCTCTTGTAAGAGCTTTCCTAAGTTCCTGACACACCTTGTTTTTCATTATATTTAGTTGACTTCCTGCATAAATTTGAAGTATTCATTGCCCATGATCCTGAGTCTTTGAGAAAATGCAGATTAAAAACGTGATTACTATAACTTTTGCCCCATTACAAGCCAAGGGCACTTGAAATAATAAGCTGCCAAGAGTAAAGAACGGAGACATTTGTATTATCCATGGAAGGCTGGGTGTACTCAGATTAAGAGGAAAGAAAGAAAATTCAAAATCCCTCCAGAGATGGGAGAAGGTGAGTGATTATGGATATGGTGATTTCTATCAACAATATACTTTTGGTAAATAAGAATAACTCATCTTTTCTCTGCAGTTACAAATCATAACAAAATTAAACATCCAAAGATAGTATTTTGGAAATATGTTGTCAAGCCAAAAGAGCAAGCAGTTGAATAACTTTATCTGTGATTCATAAGAGCAATTCATTGAAACAGGGAGGGAAAAAAGGTTGGAGACTGAACTAACCTCAAAAATGAATCTAATTTCCATATAATGATCTTGATAGGATGTTCTTGAGACCTCTTTCTCTTTCCATGGCTAACAGTTATCTTTGGGGAAGATTTCTAGAATAATTTAAATAGTGGTCACCAGATACCTTCATTAGCTAGACAGGAAGGCAGTTCATCCAGGTAGAAAGGGCTAGTTAGGGAAAATAAACTCCATAGAACCATGTCTCCTAAAGCAGTTTTGTTCATGTAGGACATATAAGTGGTTACTCATGGTCCAGTGTGGTGATTCTGTTATGAGTGGACAGCTCATGTACAGCAGACAAAATCAGTGTCCACACCCCCACATTCAAAGTGCTTCAAACATGCCAACCTTGTGCCCAATCCCCAACACCTGAATTTCATTTCCTGAGGATTCCTCTGGCCTCTAGAATCTACTGTGTCCACCTTTACAGAAGGCCAGAAATGCCAGGTAACTAACATCTCCTGGGGAAAAAGTACTCAAAAAATGACTAACAGAATTAGAGATAAATACCAGCCCAGCTTCCTCAGTCTACGAGTGGGAGAACTGAAGCACATGTTCCCCACTGGCTCTCAGATTTCCACAGTGTGATCAAGCTCCACATACCACAATGGTAACTTGCTTGAAAAATGAAGGCTTTATTGAATTATTTCTTCAATCCCCTAGCAGAGTTTCTTGGGATTGCCTCTCAAATAAACTAATTGTACTCAAACCTTTTTGCCCCAAACTGTGCCCAACAGTAAAATTGCAGAAATCCAGAATTAAATGAAATTGATAAAATAGAGTACATTTTTAGAGCACCAATGATGATTATTATAGAAGATAACACACAGCCCCAGTAAATTGAAGTTTCTTATTTAGGGTAAGCAAAAGGGAACACATAACAACAAATCCTTCTCCCACAAACATATCTTAAATTCACTAGAAGTGATTCTTTGTTTAGGTGGATTTCCCCCCTTGCATTCTATACAAATAATGGGTAGGTTTTAGTTATGGAAATTTGAGTTTATGGTTCTTCCAATATGGGACAGATGTTTAGTTTTTTGAAAATGTAGAAATACTTTTCCATTTCATTATGTTCATTTTTTATGGGAGTAAATTACTACTAAGCTATCACTCTTTTTCAACTAAGAATATAGCAACTGCACCCATACAAAATATGGGGAACATACATTCTACCCACAGTTGTATCAAGTCTGAGCCAAGCTATTTCACAAAAGTGTTTAAAAGAAAAGGGGGGGGTGGGTATCAAGGATACCCTGGAACCAAGGGTGGAATCAAGGATAGAGAAATTAAATCCAATGGTCTATGTTGAATTTTCACATTTCTAGATCTCACCTGTTAGAAGTAAAATTGTAATAGCCACTTTCCTCTAGGACTTCTTCAATCACAGTCTAAAGTTAAAAAAAAATCAGGTTAGTATTGAATTAAAAGCAACAAAATAAAATCATTCAGAGGCAGTGCAAAAACCTCACCTGCATCTGTTCATATGTTATCCCCTCCTCCAAATCAAAGCTAGAGGGTAGACCTGGAAACAGATAAATTATGAAAAGTCTGACATTTGGATTATGTTTTCTTAAGTTGTACTGGCAATTAGAACTCACGTGCAATGAAAACAGGTCAGTATCTTAATGATGAAAATGAGTACTTACAAACACATTCCAAATTATCTTGACTTTTAGAGTGGTGATCACAAAATAATACACAAGATTTACAGGAATTGCCCATGGTGTAAATTGGCCAATTAAGTTAGGTGTGTGTGTGTGTGTGTGTGTGTGTGTGTGTGTGTTAAGGACAGGTGAAGAGTGATTCTAAGCATAAATTTCCAGATAAGCAAAAAAAAAAAAAAAATTAAGGAACTCTCCCCAATCCATCAGCAAAAAGAGTAGATATGTTCTAGAAAGAGAATAAATTCTCAGAGGAAGGCAGAAATAGCCACTGAACTACATCAAAGATCTGACCATTTCCTATGGTTGCCAGAAGGAAAATACATTTGAAATTGGAGGACAATATTCTTTTGAGGTTTGGCATGAGTATGATACACCAGCACGTTGACCTACCCCGACACCACCCAAAGTAATGTTGACCAGTTTCCACTCCAGTCAATCCACACCTACTCATGTGGAGGCCTGGGAGTTCCCCTGCCACTTAGGAGAGAGAAAAGTGAGTGAAGGTTAAGAGGATGCATGAAGATATGAGTCCTGGCAGCTTGCTTTTCAAGTCCAGCTTAAAGGCATTGCCCAAAGTGCTCCTTGGTTCTGCTCTCTTTGCTTTTGCCCCTTCTGCCATGACAAGGGACACAGCTGGTCTGCTCTGGGGTGAGGCGCCCAGCTTCTGGGAGAGCCTATCAACTCCCTCTCAGGTCACTGAGAGATTTTCAGCAGAGCTCCTCACTCAGCACATCTGCTGTGGTAAGAAGTCTGGCCTGTGACTGACCAACCTGCCCTGGAGGATGCTTGGAAAAGCAGATGACTTCACTTAGTATGATCATCTCTAAGTCCATCCATGTTGCTGTAAATGGCAATATTTTATTCCTCTTTATAAGTAATATTCCATTGTGTGTGTGTATATATATAAACAAATTTTATATATCACTTACATGTGGAAACTAAAAAATAATACAACCGAACTTATTTACAAAACAGAAACAGACTCATAGACATAGAAAACAAGCCTCTGGTTACCAAAGGGGAAAGAGGGGGAGATATATTAGGCATATGGGATTAACAGATACATAGTGACCCAGTGTTAGTCACTAGTCACACCTGACTCTTTGCGACCCATGAACTGCAAACTGCCAGGCTCCTCTGTCCATGGGATTTCCCAGGCACGGATACTGGAGTGGTTTGCCATTTCCTTCTCCAGAGGATCTTCCTGACCCAGGGATAGAACCCGGGTTTCCTGCACTGCAGGCAGATTCTTAAGGATTCTTGAGCTAACAGGGAAGCTCCCATACATGCTACTATATAAAAAAATGAATAATAATGATTTACTGTATAGCACTGGGATATTCAGTATCTTGTAATAACTTTTAATGGAAAAGGAAGAGAATCTGAAAAAAGAATATATATATATATATATATATATATATATATATATAAACCACTTTGCTATATCCCTGAAAATAATGCAATATTATAAATCAACTGTAGTTCAATTAAAAATAAATAAAAGCAAATGACTTTAGATAACAGTTTATTTTGATCTTAGAGATTTCTCAGGGACTATTTTAAATGAAATTCTACCAACCCAGGTTAGCTTTATTCCAGGAGTCCAAGACTTAGGGAAAGTTTGACAATTAATACATGACATGATTTGCCTAAATTAGGCAACAACAAAAGCACAGCAGACTTGAAGATTCTTTTTGGCTGAGGAGATGGAAAGTCTTCATTTAACCATAAAAGCTTCACATCTGTCTGCCCTACTGACAGATGTAACTATAGTTTACAGGGATTCAAAAATTACTTAGGAATTCTGTTACCTCAGAGTAGCTTGAAGATCTCTTCTGGGGGTCAAATATCACAAGAAGGTCCTTATGCTGAGTCCCTACATACTAGCTAAGCATATTTTTATATAGTTACACTGATCCTTGCTATAATCCTAAAATGTAGGTACTATTTCTATTCCCATTTTATAGGCAAAAAACCTGGGATTCAGTGAAGTCAAATAATTTTCTCAAGGTCAGTTACTAAGTGGTTTAGCTGAGATTTGGATGTAGGCATCCAGGTTTACAGAATACGTGCTTTTAATCCCTATGTTATATTGCCTCCCTACGTGAAATTTTCACACACACACACACACACACACATCAAATGCGTATGATTTGGATTCTTCAGGTGAGTTTCAAATTTTCTGTTTTAATCAAACTCTTCATATCTGCTTTTTATGTCCCTGGATGCTTTGGGGCATTTGATTTCCCATCATCAGATACGAAGAAATAAAAAGAAATTCAATTTACCCACATGGATTCTGTTTGCTTATGGTATTAATAAATGATGGAGGAAGCTGTCACAAGTGGGTAAAATAACTCTGAGGGAATTTCTAGATTCCTACTGTATGTCCCTTCCAACTATCACCGCAGATAATCAAAATAAGCTCTATTTTCATTTTAAGTCGAAGATAATCTTTTAAGGACAGCTGTTGATCCAAACAACCAATTTCTCCATGAAAGCCAGATTTCCTGTGTTGAAGACTGTTACCTGTTGGGTCATTTGAGGACAGGCTGTTTCCACCCAATGAATGATGCAATAAGTGGTAATCTGCTGTGAAAAAGTTGGGTTCAATTGGTTCTGGAGATCCTTGAGATAACTGGAACAGAAAAAAGCAAAATTACCTCTTATTTCACATTCAGAGTCACATGACATGAAACCTTTGTGTGTGTCTCTGCTTAGAAAAGTTAGTGCTCTTCAGTTGTCAATCCCTGTCTACAGATAAAGACCCACCTTCTTCCTTTCAAAAGAACTTATAAATTAGGGGCAGGCAAATGACAGTGAAAGCAAGCAGACAATTCCTGGTCACATGAAAAAATACTCTATAGCTTTATGAGAACAAAATAAAAATAGATAGAAAAACAATGGTATGGGCCTGGGATATCAGAATGTTATTTTTATCAGGCATAGGAGGTAAAAGCTACAATCATTTGACAAAATATTATTTTTAGTTCAAATCATCCCTTTTCATGTATATGCTTTGAACAATGTCTTCGTGTTTGATCAAAGCAAACATGTTTCTTAACACATTTTCCTAAATTACCATTAATTTTCATCTCCAAACATTAATTCCCAACACTGTAAAGGGAAGAGTAATTCACTAAATGTCAGAACTTACAGTTCCAATTATTTAATACCCCTTTGTAAAACTGAACTTTTTAAATGAAACTTTCAATATCATTTCACCTTTAATTCCAACCAGCACTTGAGCTGGTCAACTTTTTGTGCCTATGTAAAACAATGTATTTTAACATGTTGATTCATATTAGTAAACCAGAAACAAAAGGCACAACTTAGACTATGCAATAGTATTTACCTTGTATTCACAAACTCTTTTCATGAATTAAAATATATCACTGTTCAATCACTTGAGAAAGTTTTTTGGCAGTTCACAAATAGGTCCACTCTTGAGCCAACAATCCCAGTCTTGGCTATACTCACACAAGAGAACTGAGTACTTCTGTTCATCAAAAGACATGTACAAGAATATTCATAGCATATTTATTCATAATAACAAAATACTGGAAAAACCTCAATGTCCATGGACAGAGGACAGATAAATATATTGTGGTGTGCTTATCCAATGGAATTTTGCCAAACATGAAAAAGAGCATGCTATGAATATGCACAGCAAGATGGATAAGTGTTGAGAAAAGAAGCCAGACACAAAAGGATATACAATGTATATCTTCACTTACACATATTTTCACAGCAAAAAAAAATCTAACCAATGGTGACAGAGATCAGGATAATAAGTACCTTGTAGCAGGTGGTAGCGTTGACTGGGAAAGGTGGGCAGGAGCTTTCTTCTTGACTGGAAATGTTCCATGTATTAATGCAGCTGGTTGTCACATAGGTGAATACATATGTAAAAGTTCATGGAGCTGTACATGTACTTCACTGTATGCATTTTGCATTTTATTGTGGTGGTGGTGCTGTTCAGTAACTGAGGTATGTCTGACTCTTTGTGACCCCACGGACTATAGCAAGCCAGGCTCCTCTGTCCTCCACTATTTCCAAGTTTGCTCAGATTCATTTCCATTGAGCCAATGATGTTATATCACCATCTCACCCTCTGCCAAACCCTTCTCCTTTTGCCTTCAATGTTTCCCAACATCAGGGTCTTTTCAAATGAGTTGGCTCTTTGCATCAGGTGACCAAAACATTGGAGCTGCAGCTTCAGCAACAGCCCGTCCAATGCATATTCAAGATTGGATTTCCTTCAGGATTGACTGGTTTGATCTCCCTGCAGTCCAAGGGACTCTCAAGAGTCCCTTGCATTTTATATCTTAATATAAACATGTTGTATTAACAACTGATAATTATTCCATCAATGTGCACTGGATATTTATAAATACAAATCATTTTTGAGTTTTCCAGTTTCTATATTGCCACTAAATGCTACATTTTAGAAAAACATGTGAATCATCCTTTTTCAATCTTAGAAATTTATTTTCCCTACTTTAGTGACAACTGATAAAATTAATAACCCATCTGTTATAACAGTGTAATGAAGGAAGATTTGGTGGTTACTCACTTAATAAATTTCTCATCAGTGCTGTTAGGAGGCAATGCAGATAGTCTTAAGCATTCTGTAGTTGTTTTATTCAAGCTAGTAGATTACTTCAACTGAACATCTTAATATGTCTTGTAGTGCTGAAAATTATTTCCTAGTATTACCTTCCAAGTGACTTCAGATGGGATTGTTTTTCATATGGCTGAGCATAGGAGTAATTTGGCTGCCTTAAATTTTCATCCCAAATATTTCTTAGAAAGCTTATTTAAAGTCAACTTAATTATTAAATAAATACCTTGGAATCCTAAAGATTTCACAGGAGAAAGATGATTAAAGCTGCACAGTAGCATATGTGAATTGTGGCCTGTAGAGGTCGAGAGCGTCATTTTAAGATGACTGGACATGTCTTCATCATTGATTTAAACCTTGAAGAAAGTATTTCAGCTTTCCAGTGCCTGTGTCAGACTGTCTCCTTCAGCCTAAGAACTGTGAATTCTCAAAAGGATGGGCCCATGGAAGAAGCCAAGGACTAAAATTCCTTAGGCTTGTGTTTGAGCCCCAGATACATTTACTTTTATTCTAGAAACTTTCCAGAACTTCTTTTTGCAGTTTAGTATTTTGACGTATACTATACTCTTTCAGCAAATCTTTTTTGCCCCTTACTATGTTGTGATGTGAGAAGGTTTTGCAAATCAGAGATGTAAACCTTTCAATTCACATGCAGTGAAGATCTGCCCAGCTTGTTAGCACCATTCAGGGCGACATAGAGGACACAGAATTCATCTGGTCTTTATGAGACTTGTAAGTGAACTGAGAAAACAGGCTAATGTTCATAAAACAACAGGGCAATGCATTAAATAATGAAGTATGAAATGGGGTGGTGAGACCTAAGTTTACACAAACAAAGATGCCTTGTGAAGACCAGTATGGTTTTCAGAAGCTCTGGAGAAGAAACGCTAAAGCTGAACCACAAAGGCTGGATTTGGGTTGGATGCAAGGAAGCCAAGTGATCATTCCAGGTGAGAGGAACTTGAGGGCAAAGGCTGGGCATATTAATGGCAAGTGATAAAGGGCTATGACATTAGTCCTTATTATGGAGGCACTGCGGATTTAGGATGAAGAGAGGAAAATGAGTGCTGTTCATTAATTCAGGGAGTATTCTTTATTTTTTTTTTCATTTTTAAAATAAAAAAAGAGGGAGGAGCCAAGATGGTGGAGGAATAGGATGGGGAGACCACTTTCTCTCCTAAAAATTCATCAAAAGAATAATTGAACGCAGAGCAAACTTCACAAAACAACTTCTGATCGCTAGCTGAGGTCATCAGGTGCCCAGAAAAGCAGCCCATTGTCTTCGAAAGGAGGTAGGACAAAATATAAAAGACAAAAAAAGAGACAAAAGAGCTAAGGACGGAGATCTGTCCTGGGAAGGGAGTCTTAACAGAGGAAGTTTCCAAACACCAGGAAACCCTCACACTGGTGGGTCTGGGGGAAGTTTTTGAATCTCAGAGGGCAACCTGACTGGAAGGGAAAGAATAAATAAAAACCCACAATTTACGTGCCTAAAAGCAACTCCCAGCAGAAAAGTACCCCAGACGGCCGCATCCGCCAACAGCAAGTGGGGGCGGAAGGGAGAGGAGCGGGAAGCAGTGCTTAGGGTAAGGACCAGGCCTGAGTGCCCTGAGGACAATCGGAGGGAGCTTTTGTGAGTTACCAACTTAAACTGTGGGATAGCAAGAGAGAGAGAGATAATTAACCGCCCGAACACACTGCCGGCCATTCGCAGAACAAAGGGTCTGAGCAAGTCCAGAGAAGAGCTCACAGGCAGCGGACCGACCCAGTCCCGCCGGAGGCAGGAGGCAGGGGGGAGGGGAAAGGGGCAGGCTCAGCCCCAAGGACCGCATCCCCTACTGCACTGCGAACAGGCCTCCAGTTTCTAATCAAAGACCGCAGGGAGGGTCGTGGCGAGACACAGGGCGCAGGCACCCCACCGGCCAGTGCAGGCAGGGACTGGGGCTGGGGACGCGGAAGGGAGTAGGCGCGCCGCACCCGGGCAGAGTGCACCCGTCAAGCTCCTGGCTGCCTGAGCCGCCCAGACGGGGAAGGCACAAAAAGCAGGCGCAGGTTTTTGTTCCGCACTTTTGTGGAACACCCGAGAGCTGCAACAGCGCGCAGCGCACGGCACGCTCCATATAGAACAGCCGGGAGCCTGAGCAGCGTAAACGGGGATAGCAGCGCCAGCCCCTCCCTGGAGCGCCAGCCCCTCCCCGCAGAGCGACGGAACTAGCTACCTGAATAAGAGACCACCTCCGCCCGCCTGTGTCAGGGCGGAAATTAGGCACTGAAGAGACCGGCAAACAGAAGCCAAAAAAAACAAAGGGAACTGCTTCAGAAAGGACGGGTGCAACAGACTGAAATCCCTGTAGGTAACACCGACTACACCGGAAGGGGCCTGTTAGATATCGAGAAGTGTAAGCTGGAAGGAGGAGCTATCTGAAACTGAACCGAACCCACACTGTCCACAACAGCTCCAGAGAAATTCCTAGATATATTTTTACTTTTTTTTTTTAAAGTAAAAAAAAAAATTTTTTTTTCTCTTTTATTTTCTTTTAAAATTCCCTATTACTCCCCCCATTATTCCTTAACTTTCATTTTCATAGATTTTTATGATTTTTTTAATTAGGAAAAAATTTTTTTTCTTTTTTTTTTTCCTATTTCTCTTCTCTTTTCTATTTTTCTTTTTCTCTTTTTCCTTTTAAAGTCCTCTATTACTCCTCTACTACTCCTTAATTTTCATTTTCATTACACTATAACCTTGCCAAAAAGAAAAAAAAAAAGAGAAGCCCTATTTTTAAACTGAACTTCATATATATTTCTAAAATTTCTTTTTGAGTTTTGGTTTTTGTTTTTAATATAGTATTTTTAAGAGTCTAACCTCTACTCTAGATTTTTAATCATTGTTTTTCAGTATATGATATAAGTTGTGGGCATTTAAGAATCCAAATTCAGTTCCCATTTTTATTCAGGAGTGTATTGATTACTCTCTCCCAATCTTGACTCTCCATTTTCTACCTCAGAACACCTCTATTTCCTCCTTTCCCCATTACTTCCCAATCCAATTCTGTGAATCTTTGTGGGCGTCTGGGCTATGGAGAACACTCTGGGAACAGACAACTGCGTAGATCTGTCTCTCTCCTCTTGAGTCTCCCCTTTTCTCCACCTGCTCATCTCTATCTCCCTCCTCCCTCTCCTCTTCTTCATGTAACTCTGTGAACCTCACTGGGTGTCCCTCATGGGGGAGAATCTTTTCACCATTAACCTAGAAGATTTATTATCAGTGCTGTATAGTTGGAGAAGTCTTGAGACTACTGGAAGAATAAAACTGAAATCCAGAGGCAGGAGACTTAAGCCCAAAACCTGAGAACACCAGAAAACTCCTGACTACATGGAACTTTAAGTAATAAGAGACTGTCCAAAAGCCTCCATACCTACACTGAAACCAACCACCACCCAAGAGCCAATAAGTTTTAGAGAAAGACATACCACGCAAATTCTCCAGCAATGCAGGAACATAGCCCTGAACGTCAACATACAGGCTGCCCAAGGTCCCACCTAACACACAGACCCATCTCAAAACTCACTACTGGACACTCCATTGCACTCCAGAGAGAAGAAATCTAGATCCACACACCAGAACACTGACGCAAGCTTCCCTAACCAGGAAATCTTCACAAGCCAATCGTCCAACCCAACCCACTGGGTAAAACCTTCACAATAAAAAGGAACCACAGATCTCCAGAATACAGAAAGCCCACACCAGCCACAGCAATCTAAACAAGATGAAAAGGCAGAGAAATACCCAACAAGTAAACGAACATGAAAAATGCCCACCAAGTCAACCAAAAGAGGAGGAGATAGGGAATCTACCTGAAAAAGAATTTAGAATAATGATAATAAAAATGATCCAAAATCTTGAAAAGAAAATGGAGTTACAGATAAATAGCCGGGAGACAAAAATTGAGAAGATGCAAGAAATGTTTAATAAAGACCTAGAAGACATAAAAAAGAGTCAATTAAAAATCAATAACAAAATAAATGAGATCAAAAACACTCTACCAAGAGTAGAATAATGGAGACAGAAGATAGGATAAGTGAGGTAGAAGATAAAATGGTGGAAATAAATGAAGCAGAGAGGAAAAAAGAAAAAAGGATCCAAAGAAAGGAGGACAAACTCAGGGATGTCTGGGACAATGTGAAACACCCCAACATTCGAATCATAGGAGTCCCAGAAGAAGAAGACAAAAAGAAAGGCCATGAGAAAATACTCGAGGAGATAATAGCTGAAAACTTCCCTAAAATGGGGAAGGAAATAGCCACCCAAGTCCAAGAAACCCAGAGAGTCCCAAACAGGATAAACCCAAGGCGAAACACCCCAAGACACATATTAATCAAATTAACAAAGATCAAACACAAAGAACAAATACTAAAAGCAGCAAGGGAGAAACAACAAATAACACACAAAGGGATTCCCATAAGGATAACAGCTGATCTATCAATAGAAACCCTCCAGGCCAGAAGGGAATGGCAGGACGTACTGAAAGTAATGAAAGAGAATAACCTACAACCTAGATTACTGTACCCAGCAAGGATCTCATTCAGATATGAAGGAGAATTCAAAAGCTTTACAGACAGGCAAAAGCTGAGAGAATTCAGCACCACCAAACCAGCTCTTCAACAAATGCTAAAGGATCTTCTCTAGACAGGAAATGCAGAAAGGTTGTATAAACGTGAACCCAAAACAACAAAGTAAATGGCAAGGGGACCACACCTATCAATAATTACCTTAAATGTAAATGGGTTGAATGCCCCAATCAAAAGACAAAAACTGGCTGAATGGATACAAAAACAAGACCCCTATATATGCTGTCTACAAGAGACCCACCTCAAAGCAAGAGACACATACATACTAAAAGTGAAGGTCTGGAAAAAAATATTTCACGCAAACGGAGAACAAAAGAAAGCAGGAGTCGCAATACTCATATCAGATAAAATAGACTTTCAAATAAAGGATGTGAAAAGAGACAAAGAAGGACACTACATAATGATCAAAGGATCAATCCAAGAACAAGATATAACAATTATAAATATATATGCACCCAACATAGGAGCACCGCAATATGTATGGCAAACACTAACGAGTATGAAAGAGGAAATTAATAGTAACACAATAATACTGGGAGACTCTAATACCCCACTCACAACTATGGATAGATCAACTAAACAGAAAATTAACAAGGAAACACAAACCTTAAACAGCACAATGGACCAGCTAGACCTAATTGATATCTATAGGACATTTCACCCCAAAACAATCAACTTCACCTTTCTCTCAAGTGCACATGGAACCTTCTCCAGAATAGATCACATCCTGGGCCATAAATCTAGTCTTGGAAAATTCAAAAAATTTGAAATCATTCCAGTCATCTTTTCTGACCACAGTGCAGTAAGATTAGATCTCAATCACAGGATAAAAATTGTTAAAAATTCAAACATATCGAGGCTAAATAACACGCTTCTGAATAACCAACAAATCATAGAAGAAATCAAAAAAGAAATCAAAATATGTATAGAAATGAACGAAAATGAAAACACAACAACCCAAAACCTATGGAACACTGTAAAAGCAGTGCTAAGGGGAAGGTTCATAGCATTACAGGCTGACCTCAAGAAACAAGAAAAAGGTCAAATAAATAACCTAACTCTACATCTAAAGTAATTAGAGAAGGAAGAAATGAAGCACCCCAGGGTTAGTAGAAGGAAAGAAATCTTAAAAAATTAGGGCAGAAATAAATGCAAAAGAAACTCAAGAGACCATAGCAAAAATCAACAAAGCTAAAAGCTGGTTTTTTGAAAAAATAAACAAAATTGACAAACCATTAGCAAGACTCATTAAGAAACAAAGAGAGAAGAATCAAATTAACAAAATCAGAAATGAAAATGGAGAGATCACAACAGATAACACTGAAATACAAAGGATCATAAGAGACTACTACCAGCAGCTCTATGCCAATAAAATGGACAACTTGGAAGAAATGGACAAATTCTTAGAAAAGTATAACTTTCCAAAACTGAACCAGGAAGAAATAGAAGATCTTAACAGACCCATCACAAGCAAGGAAATCGAAACTGTAATCAAAAATCTTCCAGCAAACAAAAGCCCAGGACCAGATGGCTTCACAGCTGAATTCTACCAAAAATTTAGAGAAGAGCTAACACCTATCTTACTCAAACTCTTCCAGAAAATTGCAGATGAAGGTAAACTTCCAAACTCATTCTATGAGGCCACCATCACCCTAATTCCAAAACCAGACAAAGATGCCACAAAAAAAGAAAACTACAGGCCAATATCACTGAGGAACATAGATGCAAAAATTCTTAACAAAATTCTAGCAAACAGAATCCAACAACAATTAAAAAAATCATACACCATGACCAAGTGGGCTTTATCCCAGGAATGCAAGGATTCTTTAATATCCGCAAATCAATCAATGTAATACACCACATTAACAAATTGAAAGATAAAAACCATATGATTATCTCAATAGATGCAGAGAAAGCCTTTGACAAAATTCAACACTCATTTATGATTAAAACTCTCCAAAAAGCAGGAATAGAAGGAACATACCTCAACATAATAAAAGCTATATATGACAAACCCACAGCAAGCATCACCCTCAATGGTGAAAAATTGAAAGCATTTCCCCTGAAATCAGGAACAAGACAAGGGTGCCCACTCTCACCACTACTATTCAACATAGTGTTGGAAGTTTTGGCCACAGCAATCAGAGCAGAAAAAGAAGTAAAAGGAATCCACATAGGAAAAGAAGAAGTGAAACTCTTGCTGTTTGCAGATGACATGATCCTCTACATAGAAAACCCTAAAGACTCTACCAGAAAATTACTAGAGCTAATCAATGAATATAGTAAAGTTGCAGGATATAAAATTAACACACAGAAATCCCTTGCATTCCTATATACTAACAATGAAAAAACAGAAAGAGAAATTAAGGAAACAATACCATTCACCATTGCAACAAAAAGAATAAAATACTTAGGAGTATATCTACCTAAAGAAACAAAAGACCTATACATAGAAAACTATAAAACACTGATGAAAGAAATCAAAGAGGACACAAACAGATGGAGAAACATACCGTGTTCATGGATTGGAAGAATCAATTTTGTCAAAATGGCTATACTACCCAAAGCAATCGATAGATTCAATGCAATCCCTATCAAGCTACCAACGGTATTTTTCACAGAACTAGAACAAATAATTTCACAATTTGTATGGAAATACAAAAAACCTCTAATAGCCAAAGTAATCTTGAGAAAGAAGAATGGAACTGGAGGAATCAACCTGCCTGACTTCAGACTCTACTACAAAGCCACAGTCATCAAGACAGTATGGTACTGGCACAAAGACAGAAATATAGATCAATGGAACAGAATAGAAAGCCCAGAGATAAATCCACGAACCTATGGACACCTTATCTTTGACAAAGGAGGCAAGGATATACAATGGAAAAAAGACAACCTCTTTAACAAGTGGTGCTGGGAAAACTGGTCAACCACTTGTAAAAGAATGAAACTAGAACACTTTCTAACACCATACACAAAAATAAACTCAAAATGGATTAAAGATCTAAATGTAAGACCAGAAACTATAAAACTCCTAGAGGAGAACATAGGCAAAACACTCTCCGACATAAATCACAGCAGGATCCTCTATGACCCACCTCCCAGAATATTGGAAATAAAAGCAAAAAAAACAAATGGGACCTAATGAAACTTAAAAGCTTTTGCACAACAAAGGAAACTATAAGCAAGGTGAAAAGACAGCCCTCAGATTGGGAGAAAATAATAGCAAATGAAGAAACAGACAAAGGATTAATCTCAAAAATATACAAGCAACTCCTGCAGCTCAATTCCAGAAAAATAAATGACCCAATCAAAAAATGGGCCAAAGAACTAAACAGACATTTCTCCAAAGAAGACATACAGATGGCTAACAAACACATGAAAAGATGCTCACCATCACTCATTATCAGAGAAATGCAAATCAAAACCACAATGAGGTACCATTACACGCCAGTCAGGATGGCTGCTATCCAAAAGTCTACAAGCAATAAATGCTGGACAGGGTGTGGAGAAAAGGGAACCCTCTTACACTGTTGGTGGGAATGCAAACTAGTACAGCCACTATGGAAAACAGTGTGGAGATTTCTTAAAAAACTGGAAATAGAACTGCCATATGACCCAGCAATCCCACTTCTGGGCATACACACTGAGGAAACCAGATCTGAAAGAGACACGTGCACCCCAATGTTCATCACAGCACTGTTTATAATAGCCAGGACATGGAAGCAACCTAGATGCCCATCAGCAGACGAATGGATAAGGAAGCTGTGGTACATATACACCATGGAATATTGCTCAGCCGTTAAAAAGAATTCACTTGAATCAGCTCTAATGAGATGGATGAAACTGGAGCCCATTATACAGAGTGAAATAAGCCAGAAAGATAAAGAACATTATAGTATACTAACACATATATATGGAATTTAGAAAGATGGTAATGATAACCCTATATGCAAAACAGAAAAAGAGACACAGATGCACAGAACAGACTTTTGGACTCTGTGGGAGAAGGCGAGGGTGGGATGTTTCGAGAGAACAGCATGAACATTATCTATAGTGAAACAGATCACCACCCCAGGTGGGATGCATGAGACAGATGCCCGGGCCTGGTGCACTGGGAAGACCCAGAGGAATCGGGTGGAGAGGGAGGTGGGAGGGGGGATTGGGATGGGGAATACATGTAGCTCCATGGCTGATTCATGTCAGTGTATGACGAAACCCACTGCAATGTTTTGAAATGGTTGGCCTCCAACTAATAAAAATAAATGGGAAAAAAATAAAAATAAAATAATAATAATAATAATAATAAAATAAAAAAAATTATTTTTGGCTGTGCATCACAGCATGCAGAATTTTAGTTTCCCAACCAGGAATCAAACCCACGCCTCCTTCATTGAAAGCACTGAGTCTTACCCACTAGATAGCCAGGGAAGTCCTCAGGGAATAATGGTTTTTTAGATCAACTATTGTGTGCCACACACAGACCCAAGCAATGAAAACAATCAATATTGGCTAAATATTATATTATTGGAGCTTACTGACTCATTAAGGAGAATTATGATTGTGAAGTATGTATTACAAATGCATATTTGTAAAATTGCAGATGTGCAAACACACTGAAGACCAGGCCTCTGGTTCTAAGAGGTAACAGATTTAACTTAGGGAAGGCTTTCCTGAAAGAATGACTCTAGTGCTGAGAGCTGAAATAAAGAGTAGGAGTGAATGAAGGATGGAGCAGAAAGAACACTACAGGCATAAGAAAGAGTGTGTACAGACTTGGGAGGACGCGGCATGGTAGCTGGGCACTGTGGCCAGTGTACAGACAGCAAGAGTGGTGTGAGGTGAGGGTGGAGACAGAGGCAAGGCTTGGACCAGACAGGACTGTGAACACCATTGGTAAGGATTTTGACATTTTATACTAAAAGTCACTTGGACAATTTCTGGTCAGATTTCTATTTTGAAAATGTCACCCTGGATGCAGTATATATAATAGCTTGAGTAGGTCTGTGAACTCAGGGTGAACACAGGCAGATCAGGAGGAGGCTCCTACAAACAATGGAGTCCTGGGTTGGACCCAGAGTTAGACAGTGAAGCAGGAAACTGGAAACAGATGTTTAGAAACATTGGCAAGTCTGGCAAAATGGACTGGAGAACGAGTTGATCAGCAAGAAAGTGTGACTCTAGTGCAAGAGATATAAAGTTTGGATAAGGTGGAAACCAAGAGGAGGAGGAAGACCAAATATTCCTACTTAATCACACCACCACCACCACCTGTGGTCACTGATTCAGTACTTACTACATTCTAGATATAGTCAGTATTCTATTTGGTTCCTACAACTACCCTGTAACTTGGGCATTATCCCCATTTCACGGATGAGGAATTTGGGAAGTGATTTGCTCAAAGAGCATAGGTAGTAACTGGCAGAACTAGGGCTAGAACCCACGGGGTATTACCAAAGGCCAAGCAAAACCACCTACACTATGAAGATTCCCCAGGTGTTAATGATTTAGGGGATGCAAGAGATAAGGTGGAACAGTTGAGGGTGACCCAAGGTTTAGAGACAGAGCAGAAGGAAAACAGATGCTTCCAGTAATATTTGATGCAGACAAAAGATGGAAGAAGGTGGTGGGATCAATTCTGGACACACTACATGGCAAAGTGAATGCTCACCCAGTAGGTAGAAATATGGGTGATACAACAGAACCTTCAAACGAATGGCCTCTTGGGCTGGCTGAGGCTGTGAAGTGGTTCAGACCAGCACTGGGTGGGGGGCCTCTCTAAACTTATGAACATTTAGCTGGTAGGTGTACCTCCCATCGTTGGCATGTATGCTTCTATTTGGAAGAATGCATAAGAAACCTCCTTCTGAACTGACAAAATTGGATGTCCATTTGACATCCAATTAAGGTGGCAGAATAGGAAGTGGATTTCACTTCCTCCTACAACTACATGCAAAATATATCTACATGTGGCACAACTCTCAAAAAATACCTGCTGCACTGACAACGTCCCAGACAGCCAAAATTGTACGAAGGATCACCACATGACCAGCTAAGATGAAAGAAAATGATTAATGAAGCAGCACAGGATCTGCACAACTGGGACAGAGCTGTGGAAGAGGAAAGGCTCCCTCGCCGGGGGAAACCCCTCCGCCAGCGGGTGAAGGCCCCCCTCACCAGGGGAAACCCCTCCGCCAGCGGGTGAAGGCTCCCTCACCAGGGGAAACCCCTCCGCCAGCGGGTGAAGGCTCCCTCACCAGGGGAAACCCCTCCACCAGTTGGTAAAGGCTCCCTCACCAGGGGAAACCCCTCCGCCAGCAGGTAAAGGCTCCTTCACCAGGGGAAACCCCTCTGCCAGCAGGTAAAGGCTCCCCCACCAGGGGAAACCCCCCCACCAGCAGGTAAAGGCTCCCCCACCAGGGGAAACCCCTCCGCCAGTAGCTGAAGGCTCCCTCACCAGGGGAAACCCCTCCGCCAGTAGGTAAAGGCTCCCTCACCAGGGGAAACCCCTCCGCCAACAGGCAAAGGCTCCCTCACCACGGGAAACCCCTTTACCTGGTGCCTGGCTTCAATGGATTAGTACCTACGGATCTGCACTGGTGACTTTGTGAATGCGGTGTCTGAGAAACACCAGGGCCAAATGCCTGCATTCCCACAGTTGAGGTGGGGATGAGGGCAGTGCCAACAATATTGTTCTTTATGAGCCCACACAACAGGTGACAGGTGACGCCACCAACCACACACCTGGATAGACAACTCCTGCTGAAGAACACTCAGTAATTTCTCTCCAAACATGAGGGCTCCAATCTCACCTACCTCATACTGCAGCTCAGATACGAATCTGGGGCTTTTGCTCCAAAAACTAAGGAGTAGACCCTGTCCCTGACAGGGCAGTGACAATGACAGAGCAAAGATGAGGCCCTTCTTACTATTCAGTGCAGGCTGTAGTCATCACAATGCCAGTCTCACTGCCTACCAGAAGGGTAACGGCCAGCACACACTGAGGAAAGAGGTGCAGGCACCCATACTAAAGAAAGCCTCTGCACCAAAAATATTAAACCCATGCACGCTACACAGGAACTCTCCCACATAAAAATAGCCCTCCAAGACCACAGTAGATAACTTTCTCATAAACTCATAGAGTTAGAGGAATACAAGTAAATGAAGAAGCAGAGGAACCACTTCCAAGTAAATGATCGAGAGAATTCACCTGGATGAACAAACAATGAAACAGACCTCTTCATTATAACAGACTGAGTTCAAAAAGGAGGTAGCAAAAATACTGAAGGGATGAATAAAACCTATCAGTAGAAATGCAGGTTACTATAAAAAGAAACTATAAACTATGAACAGAAATCAAGGAAAATTAGGAAATTGTTTGCTGAGATTAAAGCTGAACTAAAGGTAATAAATGGAAAATTGAATAATGCAGAACAAGTAAGTGATCTGGAAGATAGAATAATGGAAATCACCCAATCAGAATATCAGAAAGAAATATGAAAAAAATGAAAGCAACATACAAGAACTTTGGAATAGTATAAAGTGTGCCAATCTATGCATAATAGGTATTTCAGAAGAAGAAGAAAGAAAAAAGGGAGAGAAAATATATTTGAAGGATTATGGCTGAAAACTTCCCAACCTAAAGAAGGAATCAGACATCTAGGTACAAGAAGCATAGAGAGTCCCAGACAGGTGAACCCAAACAGATCTATAATTAAAATGGCAAAAGTTAAGGAGAGGATTTTAAAGGCACCAAGAGAAAAACAAAGAGTTAACTACAAGTAAATCCCCATAAGACTCTCAGCTGATTTCTCCACAGAGATGTTGCAGGCTAGGAGTGGCAAGATATATTCAAAGTCCTGAAAGGGAAAAATCTGCAACCTAGGATATTCTACCTAGCAAGATTATAATTTAGAATAGATGTAGGGATAAAGAATTTCTCAGAGAAGCAAAAGCTAAAAGAATACAGCAATACTAAACTTACTCTGAAAGAAATTTTTAAAAGTCTTCTCTAAATATAAAAGAAACAACAACCTATAGGAAAGAGAAAAATCACAATCAGACATTTAAGTAAGTCAGTAGACAGACTTAAAAAAATTAGAAAATAATTTGTGAGAGTGATAATAACTACAATGAACAGCAAAAGGATATACATGATGATATAAAAGAGGACATCAAAATCATAAAATGTGGAGGAAAAGAGTAAGAAAAATACATATTTTTAAAAAAGAATGTGTTTGAGTCTACATGACTACCAGTCTAAAGCAAATAGATATAGGAATGGGTTAGCATACTTGAAAAACAGAGTAATCCCAAATGAAAAAATACAATAGATTCACAAAAAACAAAAAGAAAGGAACTCAAGCATAACACAAAAGAAAGCAATCAAACCACAGAAGAAAAGGAAGGGAACAAAAAAGAAATGTGAAGTCAACTGGAAGACAAGGAATAAAATGGCTATAAATGCATATCTACCAATAATTACCTTAAATGTCAACCACCTAAATGCTCCAATCAAAAGATAGAGTGGCATAATGGACAAAAACAAACAAAAAGAGGTTACAATATGTTGTCTACAAGAAACCCACTTTAGGGCAAAGGAGACACAGAGACAGAAAATGAGGGGATGGAAAAAGATATTTCATGCAAATAGAAATGACAAGAAAGTGGGGGCAGCAATACTCACATCAGACAAAATAGACTTTAAAACAAAGGCCATAAATAAAGATAAAGAAAGCACTATATAATGATAAAAGGATAAATACAAAAAGAGGATATTACAGACGTTAACATGTATAGGAACATCAATATAGGAACACCCAAATACACAAAACAAATACTAACAGACATAAAGGGAGAAGCTGAAAGGAATACAATAATACTAGGAGACTTTATCACCCAATTCACATCAACAGGCAGATCTACCAGCAGAAAATCAATAAGGTAACAGAAATACTAAATGATACAACAGAAAAGTTAGACTTATTTGGTATTTTCCGAAAATTACATCCAAAAAACCCAGAGTATACATTTTTTCAAAAGCACATGAGACATTCTCTAAGATTGGCCACATACTAGGACACAAAGCAAGCCTCAAGACAAATTTAAGAGGATGGAAATTATTTCAAGCATCTTTCCTGACCATGATGGCATGAAACTAGAAATCAACCACAAAAAGGGAAATAAGAAAAAATGATTACAAGTAGATTAAAAACATGCTACTAACAAAATCAATGGGTCAATGATGAAATCAAAGAGGAAATTTATAAAAACCTTGAGACAAATGATAATGAAAACACAACCATAGAAAAATCTATGGGATGCAGCAAAAGTAGACCTTAGAGGGAAGTCCATAGCCACACAAGCCTTCATCAAAGAACAAGAAAAATCTCAAATAAACAACCTAAACCACCACCTAAAAGAATTAGAAAAAGAAGAAAAAAATAAAACCTAAAGTAGCAGATGGAAGGAAATAATAATGATCAGAGAGGGAATAAATCAAATAGAAACTTGAGTAGGCAAAAAATCAGTACAACAGAGAGCTAGTTATTTGAAAGGGTAAACAAAACTACCAAACCTCAGACCAGGCTCACTAAGAAGAAAAGAAAGAGGATCCAAGTAAACAAAGTAAGAAATGAAAGTGGAGAAATAATAACTGATACCACAGAAATACAAAAAAAAGAGAGAGAGACAGAATACTGTTGCGAGGGTAACAGGCAGGAAGGCCAGGGGTCTCCAAGCGGAGGAAATAAGCTCCAAGTGTCAAGACATTTTTTACCGCTCTCTTAAGTGGCAGGAAGAAACAAACTACAAGTATTAGATTTTCCCCCCTCCTCTATACAAACTTTAAAAGAGGTTTCTTTTAAAATTCTGTATTGCCATAATGACACCTGGTTTCAACTGAACTTTTCTCAAACCTTGAGCTAGCCAATGTGTTTGTCTTATGGAAATGTTTCTCTTAAGTTACATTAATGAACTATGTATTTACTCTAGACTCTGTCTTCAAGTTGGTTCCACCTAAGACTCAGAACCGACTTGACAAACAAGTATATTTTACTCATGCAAATGTTCTCTTAAGCTATGTTAATGAGACTGTGTATTTGCTTGGAAACCTGCTTTTCTTCAAGATTCATGTCAATTGTTTTATGGCCGAGGACAACTCACCTTGTGCCAATGTTATCCCAAAATGCATGCTGTGGGTGAAGGACCTGGTGCCAGTCTCTGCGTTCTGAGACATTTCCTTTCTCCAACTAGCAGCCTGCTCCTAGCTATACAACATCCAGCTAAAGATTAACAAGGGGGGCACTCTTTCTGCCCCCCTTCTGATGTCTATGTCAGAAGCTTTGTCTATACACTTTAATAAAACTTTATCCCACAAAAGCTCTGAGCAATGAAGCCTCATCACTGGCCCCAGATTGAATTCCTCTCCTCCAGAAGCCAAGAATCCTGGCATCTTTCATGGCTCAGCAACAACCTTTCACTATGAACAACTATATGGCAACAAACTGGACAACTGAGAAGAAATGTACAAATTTCTAGGAACATACAGTCCACCAAAACTGAATAAAGAAGAAATAGATAATTTGAACAGAACAATCACTAGAAGTGAAATAGAATCTGTAAAACAAACAACTTGCTGCAAACAAAAGTTCAGGCTTCACTGAGGAATTCTACCAAACATACAAAGAAGAATTCATATTGAAACTTCTCAAACTTTAACAAAAGACTGAAGAGTCTTTCTTTGAAGCCACCATCACCCTGATATCAAAACCAAACAAAGACACTACGGACAAAGAAAATTACAGGCCAACATTTTTGATGATATAGATACAAAAATTATCAACAAACTATTATCCAACTGAATCCAATAACACACATAGAGAAGATCATACACCACAACCAAGTGGGATTCATCCCAGGGCCACAAGGATGTTTCAATACATGCAGATTAATCAATATGATATGCTACACAAACAAAAGAAAAGACAAAGATGCAAAGAAAGTATTTTCTAAAATTCAACACATATTCATGATATAAATTCTCACCAAAGTGGGTATAGAGAGAACATATCTCAACATAATAAAAGCTATTTGACAAATCCATAGCAAACATAATACTCAATGGTGAAAAGCTGAAAACAGTCCTCCTAAAATCTGGAACAAGATAAAAATGCTCTCTCTCACCACTCCTCTTCAACACAGTGTTGGAAGTTCAAGAAACAGCAATCAGACAAAAGAAATAAAAGGTATCCAAATTGGTAGGGAAGAGGTAAATTTATCATTTTATACAGATGGTAAAGATTCTGCGCAAAAGACTCCACACACAAACTACTAGAACTTATCAATGAATATAAAGACTCCACACAAAATCTACTAGAACTTATCAATGAATTCAGCAAGGTAGCAAAATGCAAGATTAACATATCAGTTGCATTTCTTTACACTATGATAAAATATCAGAAAGAGAAAGTAAAAAAAAAAAAAAAAAAACAATTGCATCAGAAAAATACCTAGGTATAAACCCACAAAGGAGGTGAAAGGCTTATATACTGAGAACTATAAAACATTCATAAAGGAAGCAGAAGATGATTCGAAGAAATGGAAAAATATTTAATGCTCTTGAACTGGAAGAATTCATATTGTTAAAATGGGCCATGCTACCCAAAACAACCTACAGATTTAATGTTATCCCTATCAAACTACCCATGACATTTTTATAAAACTAGAACAAATAATCATAAAATTTATATGGAATCATAAATGACCCAGAATTGCCAACAATCTTGAGGAAAAAGGACAAAGCAGGAAGCATAACCTTCCAAGACTTCAGACAATACAACAAGTCTATAGTAATCAAAACAGCATGGTATTGGCACAGAAACAGATATATGTATCAATGGAACAGAGTACAGAGCCCAGAAATAAACCCATACACCTACAGTCAATTAATCTTTGACAAAAGAGGCAAGAATATAAAATGGGAAAAAGTTCTTCAGCAAATGATGCTGGGAAAGTTGGAAAGCTGCATGTAAATCAATGAAGTTGTAGCACACTCTCACACTATACACAAAAAAAACTCAAAATGATTTAAAGACTTAAATATAAGACATGATACCATAAAACTCTAGAAGAGAACATAGGCAAAGCATTCTCTGACATAAATCATACCAATGTTTCCTTAGGTCATTCTCCCATGGCAGTAGAAATAAAAGCAAGGAGAAACAAATTCAGTTCAGTTCAGTCTCTCAGTCATGTCCAACTCTTTGCGACCCCATGAATCGCAGCACGCCAGGCCTCCCTGTCCATCACCAACTCCCAGAGTTTACTCAAACTCATGTCCATCGAGTCAGTGATGCCATCCAGAAACAAATTAGACCTAATCAAATATATAAGCTTTTGCACAACAAGAGAAATCATAAATAAAATGAAAAGATATCCTATGGACTAGGAGAAAATAATTGCAAACAATGCTACCGACAAGAAAATAATTTGCAATATACAAATAGCTCACACAACTCAGTGAGAAAAAAAGATACAACTCAATCAAAAAATAACAGAAGACATAAACTGACATTTCTCCAAAGAAGACATACAGATGGCCAATGGACACATGAAAGGATGCTCAACATTGCTACTTATCAGAGATGTGTAAGTCAAAACTACAATGAGGTAACACCTCACATGGGTCAGAATAGCCATCATTAAAATTATACAAGCAATAATTGCTGGAGAGGGTGTGGAGAAAAGAGAACACTCTTTAACTGTTGGTGGGAATGTAAGTTGGTACACACTATGAAGAACAATATAGAGGTTCCTCAAAACACTAAAACTAGAGTTGCCATGTGATCCAGCAATCCCTCTCCTGGGCACATATCTGGAGAAAACCATAATTCAAAGAGGTACATGTACCCAAAGTTCACAGCAGCACTATTTACAATAACTAAAACACAGAAGCAACCTAAGTGTCCATCGACAAATGAATGGGTAGAAAAGATGTGGTACATAAATATACAGTGAAATAGTACTCAGCTATATAAAAGAATGAAATAATGCCATTTGAACCAACATGGATGAACCTAGAGACCGTCATCTAAATGAAGTCAGTCATAAAAAGAAAGACAAATTCACATGATATCACTTATATGTGGAATACAAAATATGACACAGACTCAGAGACTCAGAGAACAGACTTGTGGTTGCCAAGGGCAAGTGGGGTGAGGGAGGGATGGACTGGGTGTTTGGGATTAGCAGATGCAAGCTATTATGTTTGGAATGGATAAACAATAATATCCTACTATAGAGCACAGAGAACTATATTCAATAACCTGTGATAAATAATAATGGAAAATAATATGAAAAAAGAATATATATGTATATATTCTTTACACATATATATGTACAAATGAATCACTTTGCTGTATACCAGAAGCTAATATAACATTGTAAATCAACTATGCTTCAATAAAAAGTAAGTTTTTTAAAAAGAGGTCTTCTGCTCTAAAAAAATATCTACAGTTCTATCAAGTAAATATTAAAGAAAAAATTACATCACTATATAGTACCACTCCCACCCCCCCCAAAAAAAAAAAACCATTGATTTTGAGCAAATATTGAACATCTGTAGCACTTTCAAGCTGTTCAAGCTAGATTTAGAAAAGGCAGAGGAACCAGAGATCCAATTGCCAACATCTGCTATATCATCGGAAAAGTAAGAGAGTTCCAGAAAAACATCTACTTCTGCTTTATTGACTATGCCAAAACCTTTGACTGGGTGGATCACAACAAACTGTGGAAAATTCTGAAAGAGATGGGAATACCAGACCACCTGACCTGCCTCCTGAGAAACCTGTATGCAGGTCAGGAAGCAACAGTTAGAACTGGACATGGAACAACAGACTGGTTCCAAACTGGAAAAGGAGTACATCAAGGCTGTATATTGCCACTCTGATTATTTAACTTTTATGCAGAGTACATCATGAGAAATGCTGGGCTGGATGAAGCACAAGCTGGAATCAAGATTGCCAGGAGAACTATCAGTAACCTCAGATATGCAGATGACACCACCCTTAATGTCAGAAAGCGAAGAATTAAAGAGCCTCTTGATGAAAGTGAAAGAGGAGACTGAAAAGTTAGCTTAAAACTTAACCCTCAGAAAACTAAGATCATGGCATCTGGTCCCATCACTTCATGGGAAATAGATGGGGAAACAATGGAAACAGCGAGAGACTTCATTTTGGGGGGCTCCAAGATCACTGCAGATGGTGATTGCAGCCATGAAATTAAAAGACACTTATCCCTTGGAAGAAAAGTTATAACCAACCCAGACAGCATATTAAAAAGCAGAGACATTACTTTGCCAACAAACGTCCACCTAGTCAAATGAGAGTTGGACTATAAAGAAAGCTGAGCGCTGAAGAATTGATGCTTTTGAATTGTGGTGTTGGAGAAGACTCTTGAGAGTCCCTTGAACCACAAGGAGATTTAACCAGTCCATCCTAAAGGAAATTAGTCCTGAATATTCATTGGAAGGACTGATGCTGAAACTGAAACTCCAACACTTCGGCCACCTGATGCAAAGAACTAACTCATTTGAAAAGACCCTGATGCTGGGCAAGATTGAAGCCAGGAGGAGAAGGGGATGACAAAGGATGAGATGGTTGGATGGCATCACAGACTCAATGGACATGAGTTTGAGTAAACTCCAGGAGTTGGTGATGGACAGGGAGGCCTGGCGTGCTGCAGTCTATGGGGTCGCAAAGAGTTGGACGTGACTGGGTGACTGAACAGAACTGAACTGTAGCACTTTATTGGTCAGTTGAGAATATAGTTCTTTTTAGGCAAAAACTAAATAACAGAAAATAAAATTTGTAGGAGAAACTACAAATGTAGCCCTCACTAAATTCTTTGAATTATATCTTCTTTTCCATACCATAGGGCTTCCCTGGTGTCTCAGATGGTAAAGAGTCTGCTCACAATGTGAGAGACCCAGGTTTGATTCCTGGGTAAGGAAGATCCCCTGGAGAAGGAAATGGCAACCCACTCCAGTATTTTTGTCTGGAAAATACCATGGATGGGGGAGGCTGGCGGGCTACATTCCATGGGGTCACAAAGGGTTGGACACAACTCAGTGAGTAACACTTTTTCCATATAATAAAATAAGGTTATCTTTGCTGTAGAACAGCTAGATAAACAATTTGGAACCTAATCAACTGAGATAGTACTCTGAAGAAAATTAAGCCAAAATAAATGAAATTATTAACAGGTACCAGAAGTGAGAAATGTTTCAATGTCTTTTATCACCCTTCACTTGTCAATCATTTTATCTTTTCTTTATGTTTTTCTTATGCTCTTTGACTGAATTACATAATGTTTTAACACATAAAATGTTGCCTGATTTTTCATTTTTTTCCTAACCTACAGCTCTTTTCTATTAGTATTTTTCAGACTTTATAGGTCACTTTGTTAACAGCAAAGTCAAGTATTTATACTCTCTATTTTCTTAGGCTTAAATCTGAAAGGTTGATCAGATGCAGATTCAAGTGTTTAGCATGTACACTTCATAGGCATGCCGTGTACATCGATCAGGAGGCATATACTGTCTGGTTGCTCCCTTTTTTGTGATATCAGCAGCTAGTAGTGATCATGTCAGATCCATTATTTCATTCAGGAGCTGAAAAATGATATTTTGTTTTTATTCCTTCAGTATTTATTAGTTGAAGTTCTTTGATAATGAGGAAATTCCCCCTCATCAATTTAGTTACCTGGAGAAAGAATTCATAAGGGAAAGGCAGAATAAATGTTTTATTCTTTTCTTTTTAAACAATTGTAAAAATAATGAGTTGGTCACTTAGCATCTTCCAAAGGTAATTAATGAGGGATTTTTTTTTTCACTGTTGTGAACTCTTGGATTTAAACGTTAATGCTGTCAATTAATTGTGGTTATTATGCTGACTGATGCTTTAATTATCTAATAGTCTGTGGGAGGCCTCTTTAAAGCTGGATCCTGAGTCCTGTTGACACACCTGCAGTTGCCCTGACAGCATCCTTGCTATTTAATCTGTAAACAGAGTAAAGACACTCTAACATGATTGTGTTCAGTTCCTGCTCTGCAGCTGCAATGGGCTGTATCTCAAAGCCGTGGGTGCAAAGGGAGCACACTGCTGCTTGCTTTATTTCTAGATAATTTTAGTGAAATTTAGGAAGTCTGTTCCTTTTTTAAAAAGATAAGATCTGTCATGGATTAACACTGATCCATATTGATGCTTGTAATTTGAATTAGTATTTTCTGTTTTGTTTCTGTTACTCATCTCTCCCAAGCTGAAAATCCTAGTTCTCAAAGACAATGGCTTAGGTGGCTTTACTCACCCTGCAATCCTAGCCATGATTGAGCAGACTGGACTGAAGACACTTCAGGTGAGTCATAATTAGACAGCTTAATTTCTTGGAAAAGGGCTCTGCCACGTTTTGATTCCTCTGTACATCCCGCTGGGTCTCAGGCTACTCATAAGCCAGGCTCAGTCATCCCACAATGACTCCTTTAAACTTAATTGGGACATGGAGTCCCTGGATTTTAGAATAAGCTTCAGCGGGGTGGGTGGAAATCACATTCGCTTTGTGTGCTATCACCCCTGGCATGGGCGACTCCTCTACGATTGTACCGGGGATGAAAAAGCCATTTCTGGACAAAAATTGCCACTAACTAGAGATTACACCAGAAAGGGGGAAAAACATTTCACAAATGTTCCTTGTTTAGATTGAGACTGGAGGCAGGAGAGCTTTTCTTTTTCTTTTTCAATATTTATATATCAATAAAGAACAGAACCACAGTATAGGCTATGTTACACAGAATAAGTGAATCAATCTAGAATTTATTCTCTATTCAGCAATTATCCATTAATATCTACCAGGCACTGTGTATGACTCTAGGGAGTCAAAGATTGCCAAATTTACTCACTACCTTTGGGTAAACAGAAAAGGCAGGCTGTTTGAATAATAAGCCATTTAAAACACAATGATATGAGTGAAAAGGTGACCGAAGCATAGAGAAAGGGGAGATTAATTCTAGACAGGAAAAGTTAAGAAAGGTGTTAATAGAGAAGCTGGTTAATATCTCAGGTGTAGGATTTCTTTACCTCATGGGAGGTGAGGCCTGATGGCAGGGTACAAGACACCATAAGGCTAAGAACCACCACACACACAGTATCAGATGAGGAGAGCGCAGCATTCTTCATGGGATAATTCAATCTGCATCTTAACAAAGTTGAAAGCAATGAATCTATGCCCCCCTTTGATCCCCTCATGCCCCAGAAAAGGAACAGAAGGGAGCATCCTGTGACGGCACAGAGGAGGCAGACAAGGTGGGGGTGGGGGCATAACAAAAGGAAAGGAGAAAAAAGAAAGACACCTAGGAAAGGATGCAAAACTGAAAACCCAAGTCACAAAGAAGCAGTGATTTGTTTTAAGGACAGGCCTGCTGGGATCACAGAGCAGGGACAGGTCGCGGCACCTTCAAGCCTCATTTCATAGCAGACACATTCCTCTCAGGAAGATAGGATCTCAAAGTAAACGCGTGTACAAACTGGATTATTCTGAACATCATTTTAATAAGAACATAAAACTTAGTAAAATGTAATGTTTTATGGGGGATTTGAACTTTTATCTTTTATTTTATTTTTTTTATTTTTTTGGGTTTTGTCATACATTGATATGAATCAGCCATGGAGTTACATGTATTCCCCATCCCGATCCCCCTCCCACCTCCCTCTCCACCTGATTCCTCTGGGTCTTCCCAGTGCACCAGGCCCGAGCACTTGTCTCATGCATCCAACCTGGGCTGGTGATCTGTTTCACTATAGATAATGTTCATGCTGTTCTCTCGAAACATCCCGCCCTCACCTTCTCCCACAGAGTCCAAAAGTCTGTTCTGTACATCTGTGTCTCTTTTTCTGTTTTGCATATAGGGTTATCATTACCATCTTTTCTAAATTCCATATATATGTGTTAGTATGCTGTAATGATCTTTATCTTTCTGGCTTACTTCACTCTGTATAATGGGCTCCAGTTTCATCCATCTCATTAGAACTGATTCAAATGAATTCTTTTTAATGGCTGAGTAATATTCCATGGTGTATATGTACCACAGCTTCCTTATCCATTCATCTGCTGATGGGCATCTAGGTTGCTTCCATGTCCTGGCTATTATAAACAGTGCTGCGATGAACATTGGGGTGCACATGTCTCTTTCAGATCTGGTTCTTCCTCAGTGTGTATGCCCAGAAGTGGGATTGCTGGGTCATATGGCAGTTCTATTTCCAGTTTTTTAAGGAATCTCCACACTGTTCTCCATAGTGGCTGTACTAGTTTGCATTCCCACCAACAGTGTAAGAGGGTTCCCTTTTCTCCACACCCTCTCCAGCATTTATTGCTTGTAGACTTTTGGATAGCAGCCATCCTGACTGGCGTGTAATGGTACCTCATTGTGGTTTTGATTTGCATTTCTCTGATAATGAGTGATGTTGAGCATCTTTTCATGTGTTTGTTAGCCATCTGTATGTCTTCTTGGAGAAATGTCTGTTTAGTTCTTTGGCCCATTTTTTGATTGGGTCATTTATTTTTCTGGAATTGAGCTGCAGGAGTTGCTTGTATAATTTTTGAGATTAATCCTTTGTCTGTTTGCTTCATTTGCTATTATTTTCTCCCAATCTGAGGGCTCTTTTCACCTTACTTATAGTTTCTTTTGTGTGCAAAAGCTTTTAAGTTTCATTAGGTCCCATTTGTTTAGTTTTGCTTTTATTTCCAATATTCTGGGAGGTGGGTCATAGAGGATCTTGCTGTGATTTATGTCGGAGAGTGTTTTGCCTATGTTCTCCTCTAGGAGTTTTATAGTTTCTGGTCTTACATTTAGATCTTTAATCCATTTTGAGTTTATTTTTGTGTATGGTGTTAGAAAGTGTTCTAGTTTCATTCTTTTACAAGTGGTTGACCAGTTTTCCCAGCACCACTTGTTAAAGAGGTTGTCTTTTTTCCATTGTATATCCTTGCCTCCTTTGTCAAAGATAAGGTGTCCATAGGTTCGTGGATTTATCTCTGGGCTTTCTATTCTGTTCCATTGATCTATATTTCTGTCTTTTGCCAGTACCATACTGTCTTGATGACTGTGGCTTTGTAGTAGAGTCTGAAGTCAGGCAGGTTGATTCCTCCAGTTCCATTCTTCTTTCTCAGGATTATTTTGGCTATTCGAGGTTTTTTGTATTTCCATACAAATTGTGAAATTATTTGTTCTAGTTCTGTGAAAAATACCGTTGGTAGCTTGATAGGGATTGCGTTGAATCTGTAGACTGCTTTGGGTAGTATAGCCATTTTGACAATATTGATTCTTCCAATCCATGAACACAGTATGTTTCTCCATTTGTTTGTGTCCTCTTTGATTTATTTCATCGGTGTTTTATAGTTTTCTATGTATAGGTCTTTTGTTTCTTTAGGTAGATATACTCCTAAGTATTTTATTCTTTTTGTTGCAATGGTGAATGGTATTGTTTCCTTAATTTCTCTTTCTGTTTTCTCATTGTTAGTGTACAGGAATGCAAGGGATTTCTGTGTGTTAATTTTATATCCTGCAACTTTACTATATTCATTGATTAGCTCTAGTAATTTTCTGGAAGAGTCTTTAGGGTTTTCTATGTAGAGGATCATGTCCTCTGCAAACAGCGAGAGTTTCACTTCTTCTTTTCCTATCTGGATTCCTTTTACTTCTTTTTCTGCTCTGATTGCTGTGGCCAAAACTTCCAAAACTATGTTGAATAGTAGTGGTGAGAGTGGGCACCCTTGTCTTGTTCCTGATTTCAGGGGAAATGCTTTCAATTTTTCACCATTGAGGGTGATGCTTGCTGAACTTTTATCTTTTAAAAATCTATCTATTGGGGTCTTCCCTGGTGGTGCAGTGGAATGCAGGGGACACAGGTTTGATCCCTGGTCTGGGAAGATTCCACAGGCCATGAAGCAGCTAAGCCCATGAGCCACAACTACTGAGCCTGCACTCTAAAGCCTGCGAGCCACAGCTACCGAGCCTGTGCACTGCAACTACTGAAGCCCATGTACCCCAGAGTTGGTGCTCTGCAACAAGAGACGCTGACCCAGAGGAGACAAAATAAATCAATTTATTGGTATTCATGATGTAAGATGTGAATATCATACAATAAATATCTGAAGTCTCCTCCACCTCTATTTTGATCTCCCTATCTTTGTTTCTCAGCCTTTTTTTTTTCTTTTTTATTTTTTTTCATTGATATGAATCAGCCATAGATTTACACGTATTCCCCATCCCAATCCCCCTGTTTCTCAGCCTTATTTGCTAAGACAATCCAAAAGATCTCTCTAATACCTGATGAGGTAGGGTTTATAGTTTGTTTACCTGCAGATATGCATTTTTCTCCCCATCTCCTGTTTGTATATGTGCAGATACCACTGATGTAAGGCAAAAAAGCAAAAACATACTTTTTGTATTTCTTATCAAACAGCCCATATGACTGTCAGGGTAACTGACACCACCTTGGCCCCGTGTGGCTCCTCCTGTCCTTCCCCTGACCTCACCCAGGACTGTACTGGCCAGTAAGTCACATCTCTGTTGTCAGGGCCTTAGTAGTTAAGAGAAGTTTTTTAATAATCATCATGACCAGGTGGTCTCCATGCTCTGCTAGTCCCCAAAGACAATGCTTAAGATGTTGGCTGAGGATAAGGTCATAAACTTGACTTAGGAAGGCACGTTCTGTTTCCGAGCACCAACCCCCACACCCTAAGTTAACTATAAAACCATCCCAGTGGCTCCTTGAAGGTGTGGGGAGCAGCTGCAAATGCTTCTGGGTCATTGTCCACCTGATCCCCATCCCACCTGGTAAGTTTGCTGTTGTTCAATCACTAAGTCATGTTGGACTCTTTTGCAACCCCAAGGACTATAGCCTCTGTCCATGGGATTTCCCAGGCAAGAAACTGGAGTGGGTTGTCATTTCCCTCTCCAGGGTATCTTTATGACCCAGGCATCAAACCCATGTCTCCTGTATTGGCAGGCAGATTCTTTACCACTGAACCACCAGGGAACTTCACCCTGTAAGTTACCCTGGAACAAACTTGATTATACAGAGTTGCCTGCCTTGTTTATCTGTCTCAAGATGCCTTCTCAGTTCACTTTTGGTTCCCTCCATACTCCAACACTGCCCACATTATGAGTTGATGTATGATACAGAGTGGATACAGTAAATATTTCAAATAAACCTTAAATAAAAAGTTCATTGGCAGCATGCCTGAGCCAAAGTTTACGTATATTCTGTTGTTGTTCAGTCATTAAGTTGTGTCTGACTCTTTGTGACCCCATGAACTGCAGCATGCCAAGCTTCCCTGTCCCTCACTATCTCCCTGAGTCTGCCCAAACTCATGACCAGTGATGCCATCCAACCATATCATCCTCTGTTGCCACCTTCTCTTGCCCTCAATCTTTCCCAGCATCAGAGTCTTTCCCAATGAGTTGGCTTTTGCATCAGGTTGCCAACGTATTGGAACTTCAGCTTCAGCACCAGTATGTGCTGAAACTTTTAAAAAACACACAAAATTGGAACAGAATCAAGCATCTTTACACCAGTGGGCCCAAACTGTTTGGCCTGTGTCTTTCTGGGACAGAAGAATGGAACCTGTGACCATCTCCAAGGCCTGTATCAGAATGGCTACCAACAAGGTCAAAAGGATAGCCTTTCGCCAAGTTGTGTTAATCAGAAGTAAACAGTTTTCTTTCCATCTGGGATTGATTTAACCTCTTTGTGATTTAGTTTTCTTATGTAAGAATAGCAATATTTACCAGCACCCAAAGTCTAGGAGGCTCTCTAATGTCAAAAGACGAAAAGAACTTTAAGAAATGGCTCATTCCACCTACTCAAGTGATAAAAATTATGACCTCAGATGCTTAAGTGACTTGTTCAGGGTTTCAAACTTCAATTTATGGGCTTGGTGAAGAATATTCCAATAAAGATTGGAATAGAATTCTCTAAAAAGACATATATATTTGTTTAAAGATATTTAATAACATTTCTTCTTAGAAAACATATGATAATACTGAAAGAATTTTCTATTAGTCTTCTAAGGTTGATAGCTTCAGAAACACAAGTGAGAAAATTAGAGGCAAAGACACATCCTTGATTTAGTATCTTAAGTATGCTTATGGCCTCAGTGCCCACGTTCTCACAAATGTGGTATATTGAAATTAATCCCCCAGGTGAGACCTTTGGGAAGTAATTAGGCCATAAAAAGAAAGCCCTTATATAAGTGTTCTTATTAAAAGTACCCTTTAAAAGAGGCCTGGAAGAGCTCCCTTGCCTCCCTCTGCTGTGTAAGGACATAGCCAGAAGTTGGCAGTCTGAAACCTGGAAGAGGTTACTAGACTCGACTATTCTGGCACCCCGATCTTGGACTTCCAGCTTCCAGAACTGTGAGCAATAAATTCTTGCTGCTTATAAACTCACAGTTTTTGGTATTTTTATTATAGCTGCCCAAATGGGCTAAGAGAAACATTGACAACATGCTTTAGTAAAGGGCAGAGTTTAATAGAGGATTCAAGCATGGGAGGATAAAATTTAATTCGTATGATGTGTTTTTGTTAGTAAAAGAAGAATTTCTATATGTAGAATACTGTACCTTTTTAATTTCAGATTTCAAATTACAAGGGTTACTCTGCTGGCTGAAGAGGGATTTCTTGAATCTCTCTATAATCCTTCTTTTCAAGTTGTGGTGCAAAGCTGGAGGAAGCTGCATAAAATGAGAAAATCATTATAAGCACCTCATTAACAATGCATAGCTGACTCTCAAGAAGCATTTGTGACGGTAACATTATTCATTCAATAGTAAAATTTAAAATTTTACTCCAAATAGCATGATTTGATATTACAATTTTTCAGTCTATAATCCAGAAAGAATATTTTACTGTGTTTTCTTTCAAAAGGTTACTTCTAATTATATTACTGATCTTTCATTTTATTGATGTTATTTTTCACAGCACTAAACTACCTATTAGTGCACATATAAGCTGAATTTTGTAAATAACAGACTTACAAGGAAAGATGCCTTCTATGAAAGAAGAAAGAGAGAAATGAACATGTATACATTAGGGCTCAGTCAGGATGAATTAGATTTAATAAGTAAGTAGTAGGAAGCCAGCATTTGGGGTAGAGAAAGGAAAGTATCATGAGAAGCACTTTTTAGATTGGTAATTCCCTACTGTTACCCACCAGAAGTTTCCACTTCCCTAATTCAAACACTACAAGGCAGTGTTGGTGCACAACATTTCAGCTGCTGCCCAGTGTGATTCTATCTGTCAAAGGGAAGGGCAGAGGTCTTTCCTGACATGCCTTATTGTCTGCTACAGCACAGTGGGTCCTTGAAAAGTGACTTACCCTGGTTCTGGCAACTAAATTGATATGCCTCTAGTTAACTTAGAATTGCTTTTACTACTTCTGATGGCTTGAATTGACTTTCATAAAACCTTTCATGCATAAGTTAATAGTCAACTTCAGATTCATATATGGGGCATCACAAGGGACAGTATCCTATCTTTAAAGTTTTCATGAAGAATTAAAATTTTTGTGCAGAATAACTCATGCATAGTTTAACTGCAGATGACATAAGTACAGTTAAATATACATATATATTCTAATACTAAGAATGAAATGACTAATACCTATAATTTATATGTGCCAGGCACTATTGTTACTCTTTCGTGGGCATTAGCCCACTTTTTTTCTTGAAAATAAACTTATAAATCAGGAACTATTCTATAGGTAAGTAAGTCAGACTTTATATAACACCCAAGATACTTTCTGAGTCTCCCAGCTCTACTTTTGCTTGAGAGAAAACACCACCACCACTAGCATTACATTAGTATAACACTTTACAAACACTTCACATACTGTATTTCCCTTATCTTATAGTCCCATAGGCTACCTGAATGATGAAACTGAGTTTAGAAGAGAGAATGATTCCCTCAACATCACAAGTCTAAAAGTGTGGTTTTTGTTTGTTTTTATCATACCAAAGTAACAGAAGAAAAAAATAAAATCTTGCATATTTACATAGTAGGTTTTCTCAAACATAATATATGGATTCTTTCTGAGGAACTATATCCTCTAGTGTCTCCAAAAATACATTGGCAGACCATCAGTAGTGAAAGGGTAACAGGCAGGAAGGCCAGGGGTCTCCAAATGGAGGAAATAGGCTGCAAGTGTCGGATACTTTTCTCTTAAAATTCTGTGTTGCCATGACAATACCTGGTTCCACCTGAACTTAACTTTTTTCAAACCTTGAGACTACCAATGTGTTTTTCTTATGCTTTTCTTAAGCTATGTTAATGTATTATGTATTTGCTTTGGAATTTGCCTTTCTTCAAAATGGTTCCACCTAAGACTAATAACCTTTTTTTCTTTTCTCAAACCTTGGGCTGATAATAACTCAACAAGCCAGTATTCATATCAATTGTTTCATGGCCGGGGGATGACACATCTCATGCCATCCTATCTCAAAAATGCATATTGTGGGAGAGGGGCCTGGTGAAACCCCCTCAGCCTCGAGGTGTCTCTTTTATCTGATTAATAGCTCTCTAACAGACATAAGACATCTGGCTAAATACTATCAGGGGGCACTCTTTCTGCCCCCTTCTGATATCTGTGTCAGAAGCTTTCTCCATCTCTTTTATACTTTAATAAAACTTTATTACAGAAAAGCTCTGAGCAATCAAGCCTCGTCACTAGCCCTGGATTGAACTCCTCTCTTCTGGAGGCCAAGAATCCCGGCGTCTTTCACAGCTCAGCAACAACTTTTCATCTTGGGGGCTCATCTGGGATCTTCAGCACAGGGTAAGAACACTCAGAGCTCTAGCCTCTCTGCTTTCTCAGCATACACATTTTCTGCTTTACTTTACTAACTCTATGGTGTGCTTGTGTGTTTGATTGCTTACAAGAGACACATGTGTGACCCAAGGGCTGTGTTCTAATCTGTGGTTCTGAGGTGACCTCATACAGCTTATGGCAGGAAGCCTTTCGGGGGATTATACCGACCTGCTAATGTCAAGATGCACTCAATGTCTCCTTTGGGTAACGGCCAGAGATGGACTGAACTCTCCCTTCTTGGTCAAGCTCTCTGGTCTCTTTGACCATTTCATAACTTCTTGGGAATTAGAACTACTAATCTGTTGGATCATAGATTTTCAAGGGACTTGTATCTATACTGTTACTGTGCACTGTTATTTAGGTCCCAAACTTAGACTGTTAGTCAGGAAGTGACTAGCCTCGCTAGAAGTCAAAAGCTAGATGGAGTTCTAGCTCCAAGAGCATCTCTCGGGTTAAAGGCTACTCAGACAGGAAGTACAGCAGGCTTCTTCCTTTGGTAACACTAGGTCTCGGTGGACCAGAGGAGGCTCTCGGTGACTTTTTTCCCCAACTCCTTAGATATTCTTTCTGTGGAATCTGTGGGAATACTGGTGTGGTGATGCTCGGCAGGAACATATTGGTTTTACATTTGCACTGGTCTTACTGTAGTCAGAAATATACTCAGGGTTGTGCACAGGCATTCAGGAAACAAATGTTTCCCCCAGTGGTCTTAGCTTGGGAGGCATTCTGGAAGGTTACACTGATAGCACCCCGGGTGCCATCAGAGGCAAGCAAGGATTTAACGGTGAGGAGCCTGACATTAGTCTGGGATGCCAACAGGTCTGCCCCTGGTGCATCTCCACCCTGCCTCGGTAGTAGAGCTGGGAGGGATGAGTAAGGTGCCTGCGTCGGTAAGGGACAGACTACGTCTGATCAGGGAAGGAAAACTTAAGTGTAAAGTCTGTCTACACCCCCATCTAGAGCAGGGAGGGATGCTTCTGGTAGAAAGATGGCACTGGTCACTTTTTTCCCCTCTTACAGATGGGTGCTAACAATTCCAGCCTCACTCCTTTGAGCTGTATCCTGAAAAACTGGGATAGAATTGATTCCCAGAGCTTAAAGAAGACATGCCTGATCTTCCTATGTGATACTGCATGGCCACAGTATCCACTGGATGATGGCAAATGGTGGCTGGTTGGAGGGTTTCTTAGTTAGAAAACAAGGGAAATGGGTAGAAGTAGCATATGTGTTGCTTTTTTTCTCTTCGCAAGACATGCGGGACTTATGTCCAAAGGGTATAGATTTGGGCATGAAAACTTCCAACTCCCTCCTGTCCTCCTACTTTGCCCCCATACCTGGGGCTCCAAACTGAGCAAACTGAAAGTCAGGGAACTCCCCTAGGAAAGCTTGCCTTGGTCTCAGTAAAAACCCAAACTGAGATTCAAACTGCCCACGTACAGGTCTAAACAACCCTTGTCTCAGTACAACCTCAGACTACTCTGGTTTCAATACAAACTCAGACAATCGAAGTAAGAGAAGCTCAGACAGCCAAAACTAAGGGTGAAATACAGGATGAGATGTAGGACAGGAGACAAAGAGATAAAGAAAAGCAGGTTTCTCCAACCTATCCCTAGGATCATATGCACTGAACAACCAGAGAGGCTGAGGAACAATCTCACAAGCTGTTGCCTCTTCATGAAGCACCCACCAGGAGAAATAATCAATCTATGAGAGTTAATAGTTCTTTTCTTATCAAGAAATACAAAGAATCAAGGAAGATCTGGGAGACTATTTAGATGACCCAGAAAAATATATTAGAGCCTTTAAGAGTACTACTCTGTTTTATGACCTTACTTGGAGAGATGTGATGTATATCTTGGGACAAATACTAACTCCTGACTCAAAAACTTGAGTTTTGGGGAAAGCTGTTGTCTATGGAGATGAATGACTTGGTAATGAATCAGTAGGGAAGAGGGAGCATGAGAAAGCCATTCTCCCCACTGGGAATTAGGTGGTCCCACCTATAGAACAAGACTTGGACAATAACACAGCTAAAGGAAGATGGGATCAGAGTCATTTTGTCAGATGTATTCTTGAAGGACTCGAGCAAGCACATGCTAAGACTTTAAACTATGCCAAACTGGCAAACATAGAACAGGAAGAGAAAGAAGCTCCTGGTAAATTCCTAGATAGACTGAGGGAAGCCCTTTGCAGATTCACTGAGATTGATCCCAAAAGTGAAGAAAAGAGATTTCTCAATCAGCTCCAGATATCTGCTGTAAGCTATTAAAACAGGCGTATGAACCAAATCAGTCTTTAGATAATCTGTTGCAACTGGCTCAGACAGTCTATTAAGGCAGGGAATATGAAGAAGAGAAAGAAAGGCAGAGAAAGGCAAAGCAACAGGCAGAAGCCCTTGTACCGGCTGTCAGAACCGTTCTTAAAACAGTCTGAGAAAAATGCCCAGAGGGACCCAGGTGAAAAAGGATGGGCTTGCTATTACTCTGGAAAGGAGGGGCACCTCAAGCAGGATTGCCCTCAGGCATCTAAGCCGCTCCGGGCTCCATTTCCTGTCTGCAAGGGACCACACTGGAGGAGAGACTGCCGCTGGAGGCGTAGGTTTCAGGGGTCAGACTCTCAAGACAATCAGGACTGAAGGTGCCTGGGGGTCCCCACACAAGTTCCCATCCTAATTACACCTGAGGAATCCTGGGTATTAATAACTGTGGGGTGGGGGGGGGGCCAATCCATTGATTTCCTTTTGGACACTGGGGCAACATACTCTGTGCTTACTGAAGCCCCTGGCCCACTTTCTCCCCAATCCACTTCTGTAATAGGACTGTCTGGACCAGCCAAAAGGTATTATTTCAGTCATCCCCTAAGCTGCAACTGGGACTCTGTGCTATTTTTCACATGAGTTTCTGATCATGCCAGAGTCTCCCTCACCCCTTTTGGGGAGGGATTATACTGAGCAAAGTCCATGCCTCTGTTTTCATGAATATGGAGCCCTCCTTTTCTCTCCCTTTAATTGAACAAAATGTAAATCCTAGAGTGTGGATTGATGGAAAATCTGTGGGTCAAAATGCTATTCCTGTAGTTGTCAAGCTCAAAGACCCACATTTATTTCCACATAAGAAGCAGTATCCACTGAAACCTGAGGTTAAGGAAGGGTTAAAACCCATCATTGAGAATTTAAAGGAGCAGGGGCTATAAGTTACCTGTAACAGTCTGTGCAACACTCCTATTTTGGGTATAAAGAAATCAAAAGGTAAATGGGGATTAGTTCAAGATTTATGAATAATAAATGAGGCTGTGGTTCCTTTACACCCCGTGGTGCCTAATTCTTATACTCTATTGTCTGAAATTCCTGAATGAGCCAAATATTTCTCAGTAATTGATTTAAAAGATGCCTTCTATTCTGTGCCTTTGGTGGAGGAAAGTAAATTTCTATTTGCCTTTTGAAAACCCTACGCAGCTAGTTTCTCAGTTAACCTGGACAGTTGTGCCCCAGGGACTTTGTGACAGCCCCCACCTATTTGGGCAAAGTTTGTCACGGGATCTACAAAATTTTAATAGCTCCAAGGCGGGGGTGCTACAGTATGAAGATGATATTCTGCTCTGTGCTGAGACAGAGGAAGCTTGCTCACAAGCCTCAGAAGATTTCTTAAACTTTCTAGCAGACTGCGGTTACAAGGCATCAAGGGAAAAGGCTCAGCTTTGTCAACAACCTGTTAGACATCTGGTCCTAATCATATCAGAAGGGACTAGGGTCATAGGCCCCAAAAGAGCTCTCTACCTATAACTTTAAGACAATTGAGAGGATTTTTAGGAATCACAGCCTACTGCCACATTTGGATTCCAGACTATGAGGACTTGCCTGACCTTTATATAAACTTTTAACTGAGACTCAGCAGGCCCAAACAAGCTGGTTTGGTCCCCAAAGACTCAAAAGGCTTTTAAGACTCTTCAAACTTCTCTCCTGCAAGCTCCCACTTTGAACTTGCCCACAGGGTTAGAATTTAATTTGTCACTGAAAGAAAAGGTATGGCCTTGGGAGATTTGATACAACCCTGAGAGCCTCACCAACAATCTATAGGTTATCTGAGCAAAGAATTAGATGCAATCTCTTGTGGGTGGCCACACCTTCTAAGAGTAATTGCAGCAACAGCTTTATTAACACCTGAAGCCCTCAAAATAATTAATGGATGAAATCTTACTGTACTGACTTCTCATGATGTGAGTGGAACCTTAAACTCCAAGGTTAATACTTGGATAATAGACAGTAGGATCCTTAAATATCAGTCATTGCTGTTAGAAGGACCAAAAACTAAGCTTAAAATTTGTGGAAATTTAAATCCTGCCACTTTACTTCCTGAGAAGGAAAATGAAATACCTGATCAAGATTGTTCCCAATTTCTAACTTTAAACTATGCAGCTTAGGAAGATCTGATGGATATCCCATTAGACAATCCTGATATGGAAATATTTATCAATGGCAGTTCTTTTGTTCGGGATGGGACGCATAAAGCAGGTTATGCTATGGTGACGGCTGAACAGGTTTTAGAAGCAAAATCTCTCCCTCAGGGAATAAATGCTCAGCTAGCAGAGCTTGTGACTCTGACCTGAGCTCTAGAGTTAAGCAAAGGGCAGCGAGTAAATATCTACTGAGCTCTAGAGTTAAGCAAAGGGCAGCGAGTAAATATCTACGCTGATTCTAAGTATGCTTATTTGACTTTACATGCTCATGCTGCAATATGGAAAGAAAGACAGTTTAAAACAGAAACAGGAGAGCCTATTAAACATTTCAGAGAGATCAAGAGACTTTTAGCTGCTATATATTGTCCTAAAGAAGTAGCTGTTACGCACTGCAAAGGGCACAGCAGGGACGGGAGTAAAGTAGTCGAAGGTAATCAGCTGGCTGACTGTCAAGCCAGAAAAGCATCACTTTACAAAACCCCTTCACTGCAGATGCCTTTGATCTGGACAGGTTCTGTGGAACAGGAAAAAACCACAATATACTGAGGAGGAATTAGAAAGATATGAGAAAAGAGGAGCAAAGACTACTGGTAAGGGTGGTTATAGTCTGAGGATGGACGATTAATAATTCCTGAAAATGCTCATTGGAAAATTCTTAAGAATTTACATCAGAGTTTTCATATAGGTGTTGAGAGTACTTACTGTTAGAAAAACGCCGCGGGAGGAAAAAAAACGCCTCTAAGGACCGGTGGTAAAGGCCTTTATTGAGCGGTTGCTCTCGGGCAGAACTCCCGGGGGCGGATGAGTGAGGAGACAAAGGGAGTCTGCGAGGTATGAGGGGGTGGGGAGGGGTTTTATAGCCAGGGCCGGCGTCCAAGCCAGGTCTTTTCATATAAGGAAGAAAGCACAGGCTACAGCGGCGGTCAGTGTCCAAGGGCTCTGTGTTGGTACCTGATTGGACCAGGCTGCAGGGGGTCGGTCCCCGGAAGTTTAGCCAGCCTCCGGATTTTGCCTTGCGGCACTTTCCCGGGGCATGCCCCGACCTTTCATCCCGGCCTTTTTGTTATAGGACAAGGGGCGCCGGTTCTCTCTGGCTATTTCCTGCTGAACGGGGGCGACGAGGGGTAGGGGCCAGCCGGGACAAAAGGTCATCTTATGTAGGATTGTGAGGTGGGCCTATGTCTTCTTGATTGAGTCGAGTGTAAGCTGTTAGGAGCATGGCCCGTCCGGTCGCGGCTTGCGCTATTTTTTGGACCCTGCGAAGAATAAGTTGGACGAGGCAGGGGCCTATGGTGAGGCCCATAACCAGCAGGAGTATAGGGCCTAGAAAGGGCAAGAGGTATGGGAGTAAACCATTGAGTCCGGTCCAGAGGGGCCTTTCTTGGAGCTGTCTGCGCCTTTGTTCCAGGCCTGACGATTGGGGCCGATAGGGGATGTGGAGATGCCAGTCGATGTCCAGGGCCGTAGCCACCTGCTGGGAGATCTGTGAGAGTATATTTCTTTTTAAGAGAGGAGTAGGGCAGGAGGAGATGACCAGAAAGGAGTGGGCAAATAGGCAGGAATCTAATTGACAGGGTGGTGGTTGGGTTTGGAGCGGACAAGAGGGTTGGCCGGCAATGCCCATAACCGAAACCTGGGAAGGACGTAAAGTGTCCCTGAAAGAGGGAAGGACCGAATAGGTAAGCCCCCGCATTAACCAGACTTACCCGTTACCTGGAGCGTTACCCTGGGCTTGGCTTGGGTTATCGGGGTTCCCGAGTCTGGGCGGTGTCAGCCATCATCGAAGCTCAGCAGCTTGAAGGCCGGAGGAGGGCAGGAGGTCTCCCTGGGGCACTCTGGTCCCCGGCCCCTAGAGGTCGGGGCCCGAGAGGCCTGGGGACAGTCACTAGCCCAGTGTCCTCGCTGTCTGCACAACGGGCACGGCTTGGAAGGAGGCCGCGGATTGGGGCACATCTTGGCCCAGTGTCCTTCTTGGCCGCACTTGAAGCAGGCCCCCGGAGGGGGTTTTGGGACCCCGAGCCCGCCACCAGCCGCAGGGCCGCTACCAAGGCCTGGGTTTGTTGGTTTAGGAGGCTTGCCTGAAATTCGGCCTCTTGCTTGAGACTTGCCCTTTGGCTGGCCTCAGCAGTTTCTTCACGGGCATTGTAAACCTTAAAGGCCATTTTTACCAGGTCTCGAATAGGGGTCTGAGGGCTGTCCTTGGCCTTGGCCAGCTTTTTTTCGGATGTCAGGTGCGGATTGGGAGATAAAACAATTGGCCAAGGTAGCTGCCCCAGTGGGGGACTCAGGGGACAGTCTGGTGTATTGAACAAGGGCCTTAGTCAGCCAATTAAGAAACATGGCTGGGTTTTCGTCAGGCCCCTGAGTCACCTCATCTAGTTTGAGGAGGTTTACTACCTTATGAGAGGACGTTTCCATCCCATCGAGGATACACTCTATCATATAGCGTACCCGCAGCTGGCCGCCACCCCCTTCCTGGTAGTTCCAATCAGGGTCGGTGTCAGGAACTGCCTGAGCTCCCGGGGGGACGCTCGGGGGAGGGGTTGGCACTGGAGGGTTGCTATGGGAGCGAGTGTGGGAGCTAACCGGAGAAAAGGAGGGAGTGACGGGGGAAAGGGGAGGATACAAGATAGAGTTAAGGGCCGGAGGATCTGGGGCCGGCGGTGAAGCCTCAGGGGCGGGAACAGGAGCAAAAGAGGCCGGAGTAGGGTTAGAGGGGGAGAGGTTAGGAGGGTCTGGAGAGGAGGGGGAGGGGCGAGAGCGCAACGCCCAAAAGGCCTGAACATAGGGGACCTCAGACCATTTTCCCGTTCTCCGGCAGTAATTATCTAAATCACGGAGGACGTCAAAGTCTAGTGTCCCTGTGGCTGGCCATTGTGAGCCATTATCTAGGGAATACTGAGGCCAGACCTGTGAACACAGAAAAGTGAGCTGCTGGGGGCGGATATCTCTCTTTAGCCTTAGAGTCTGCTGGTTAGCCAGCAGGCACTCTAAGGGGGTGGAGTATTGGAGATCGGGTTTGGAGGCTGTCGATCCCATGACGACCACGGGGCATGGAGGCAACCCCCGCTGTCCGAACGTCTTCGGACAAGTCAAGGGGAGCCGGAGGTCCATGTAGTCGCGGGGAACGTCTTCCTCACGACCGCAGGGACCCGGAAAGGTCGAAGCCGGAAGTCTACTCAGCCGCTGGGGACGTCTCCCCACCAGCTGGTGACCGGAAAGGCCGAAGCCGGAGGTCTACTCAGCCGCTGGGGACGTCTCCCCACCAGCTGGTGACCGGGAGGGCCCAGTAAGTGTGCACTCGTTACGGGGCCCTAGGAGGTGGTCGCCAGGGAGTGCAGGCCCCAAAGTCGAAGGGACTTACTCCATATCCTGCCGTCTGGGGGGTTGGTCAGCCGCCTGGGTCCGAGGCTTCCATGGCGGTGGAGCTCAAGGGGGCCTCGACGGCGAGTGCTGGGGGCCCTCACCTCGGGCCTCACGTTGGGGCGCCAGATGTTAGAAAAACGCCGCAGGAGGGAAAAAAACGCCTCTAAGGACCGGTGGTAAAGGCCTTTATTGAGCAGTTGCTCTCGGGCAGAACTCCCGGGGGCGGATGAGTGAGGAGACAAAGGGAGTCTGCGAGGTATGAGGGGGTGGGGAGGGGTTTTATAGCCAGGGCCGGCGTCCAAGCCAGGTCTTTTCATATAAGGAAGAAAGTGCGGGCTACAGCGGCGGTCAGTGTCCAAGGGCTCTGTGTTAGTACCTGATTGGACCAGGCTGCAGGGGGTCGGTCCCCAGAAGTTTAGCCAGCCTCCGGATTTTGCCTTGCAGCACTTTCCCGGGGCATGCCCCAACCTTTCACTTACCAGATGGCTTCTCATTTGTTTGAAGGTAAATATGTAATGAAGACTTTAAAGAATATTATCAAAAGATGTGAGGTTTGTCAGAAAAATAACGCAAAGAAAAGCTAGCAAAATCTGCGTTACAGCAAAGTGGAAAATATCCTGGAGAGGACTGGGAAATTGATTTTACTCATATGCCAAAAGCAAATGAATATTCTTGCTTACAAGTTTGGATGAATAATTTTACTGGATGGACTGAGGCTTTTCCCTGTTGTAGTGAACAGGCTAAGGAGATTATAAGAATTTTAATTCATGAAATTATTCCCAGGTTTGGGCTGCCATAGAGCCTTCAGAGTGACAACAGCCCTGCCCTTAAAGCTGCTGTAACTCAGGGGGTGTCAAAAGCTCTAGGAATAGAATATCACTTACACTGTTCCTGGAAACCCCAATCCTCAGGAAAGATTGAAAAAGTTAATGACATTATTAAGAGACCTCTGTGCAAATTAACTCAAGAGATGCAGGACAGTTGGCTTAAAGTTCTACCCATAGCTTTAATGAGGGCTTGAACTGCCCCCAAACAGGAGGGACTGTCCCCCTTTAAGTGTATTTATGCAGGCCCTTTCTTATGCGCAGACACTGTTATGTAACAGCTCTCAGCTTTTCAACAGGCATTAATGGAACTCCAGGAGGTGACTCCTGACCCAGCTTCTGAGTCAAGCAAGCCTCTCTTTGAGCCAGGAACCGAGGTCCTCATAAAACATTGGGATCTGGGGGCCAATCCCTTGAGCCCCTCTGGGAAGGCCTTTACCAGATTATTCTTTCTTCTCCCACAGCTGTGGAAGTGCCAGGAATTGATTCGTGGGTGCATCACACTTGAGTTAAGAGGTGGCACGCTGACCAGAACTAAGTGATGTCATTTTAAGTCGTTACACTCTATGCTCTAACTTTGTACTTTTCAGATGGGCCTGATAATCTATGTGAGCTTGCTTCTGGTGACTCCAAAAATCCTGAGTCTGCCATTTGATCCTCAAGACAGTGCCTTCCTGTCCTGGGCTCACTCCTATGCTACATTTCACAATCACTGCATTCCACAATCCACTGCTGGGTCATTCCACAATCCACTGCTGGGTCTGTGGAGCACCCCCCCTTCATCAGTGGAAGGCTTCCCATGGTGGGCATCACCACTTCAAGGAAAGGACTTTCTCCAAATCTGTGAATACCTTTGACAATAACAATCATATGTGATGCCTCTTTGTAATCTGATGACATCTAACAATCCTAAGATGGACTGGTGCAACACTTTGTACTTTAACTATGGACATAATGTGACTTTTAATTTTGGTTATACATTGTCTTGGTTTAATGACTATTTTGCTACACAGAAGAAGGTAAATGGGCCTAGATGTATTGGCTTTTTACCTGACGTTTATCAAATATGGGATGAGGTTATATGGCTAACTCCTGAAAAGAGACGCCTAATATCTAGCTCCCCCATGTGCAGGGAACAAATAGAGCCATCCCCAGAAGTTAGCCAACAACTTAATTATAATGATTGGAAACAATTGGGATTTTTGCCAGAAAATATGCAATATAATCATTCTCAGGTTTTCCAATACCAGTTCAGGTCCTTCCTTTGCCTGGCCAGGCACTGATTGGAGCTGGATACCTCAGTCACTCTGGCTTGCTCCAAACAGGACCTACTGAATATGTGGCTATTAACAATGGGCACAGCTTCCCCCTGGCTGGATAGGGAGATGCACCCTAGGTCTAGCTTTTACTCATTGCTTCAAATTTTCAAAGCTTCCAGAGAAGCCTGCTAATTTACCACATCTTGGAACTCACTGGGCAAGGTCTGTATTTCACTGGTATGATTATGTGGCTGCAGTATTTGATCCCTCTCTGGGAACTACAGATGTTATGCTATGAGTGGATGCTCTGACTAACTTTACACAACAGCTTTACAAGATTCTCAGAAAGCTATTTCAGCTCTTAATGCTGGACAAATACAAATTAGAAAGGTGGTTTTACAAAGCATATTGACCTTAGATATTCTGACAGCTGCACGAGGAGGAACTTGGGCCATTATTCATACCCAGTGCTGTAGATATATACCTGATATGAGCACTAATGTTACTCACTTTACCAAACACATGAACAAGATGATTCAGGCTATGGATACTCCTGAAGCCTCAACTGTCTCACTTTGGGAGACATTAACTAGTTCCTCATGGTGGAAAACTATCATAATTGCAATAATTCTGATTGTTCTGTTTCTGCTGTCTGCTCCCTGCATCTATAACTGTGTGGCTGGATTTGTCTCTAGTCATTTGAAGGCTTTCAAGTTACAAATGGTTGCTCAAACTCCTGCGACTGCGGCAGCTTCCTCCAACTCCTACTTGGGGCCGCTGGATCAGAGACCCTCAAATATGAGGGTTAGGAGAATATGTTGCCTCAACAATTTAGGGATGACACCCCTCAACAGTAGGAAGTAGTTATGGAATGAACACGATGCCCCTTTCCCTAGGCAACATAATTCTCCTAAAAGAAAAGGGGGAAATGAGAGGGTAACAGGCAGGAAGGCCAGGGGTCTCCAAATGGAGGAAATAGGCTGCAAGTGTCAGATTTTTTTCTCTTAAAATTCCGTTTTTCCATGACGACACCTGGTTCCACGTGAACTTAACTTTTCTCAAATGTTGAGCTAACCAATGCGGTTTTTTTTCCATTTATTTTTATTAGTTGGAGGCTAATTACTTTACAATATTGTAGTGGTTTTTGTCATACATTGACATGAATCAGCCATGGATTTACATGTATTCCCCCATCCTGATCCCCCCTCCCACCTCCCTCTCCACCCGATTCCTCTGGGTCTTCCCAGTGCACCAGGCCCACTGGGAAGACCCAATGCGTTTTTCTTATGGAAATGTTTTTCTTAAGCTATGTTAATAAAATCACGTATTTGCTTTGGAATTTGCCTTTCTTCAAAATGGTTCCACCTAAGACTAATTTTTTTTTTTTCTCAAACCTTGGGCTGATAATAGCTCAACAAACAGTATTCATATCAATTGTTTCATGGCTGGGGGATGACACACCTTATGCCATCCTATTTCAAAAATGCATATTGTGGGAGAGGGGCCTGGTGAAACTCCCTCAGCCTCGAGGTGTCTCTCTTATCTAATTAACAGTGTTCTAACAGACATAAAACATCTGGCTAAAGACTAGCAGGAGGGCACTCTTTCTGCCCCCTTCTGATATCTATGTCAGAAGCTTTCTCCATCTCTTTTATACTTTGATAAAACTTTATTACACAAAAGCTCTGCACGATCAAGCCTCATCACTGGCCCTGGATTGAATTCCTCTCCTCTGGAGGCCAAGAATCCGGCATCTTTCATGGCTCAACAACAACCTTTCAGTAGCCCATAAGATCTGCTTTGATAGTGACTCAAATAATATCTTTTCTATTGAAAAAAATGTTATTTGACATATTACAGTTTAAAAGGTTTCACTAAATGCTAAACTGTTCAATATATCATCAAAATAAATACACAGAATGTAAAATTGTTGTTGTTCAGTCGCTCAGTCACATCTGACTCTTTGTGACCCCATGGACTGAAGCACTATCTGGGTTTCCTTGTCTTTCAGTATCTCCCAGAACTTGCTCAAACTCATGTCCATTGAGTCGATGATGCCATACAACCATCTTACCTTCTGTTGCCCCCTTCTTCTCTTGCCCTCAATCTTTCCCCACATCTGGGTCTTTTCCAATGAGCTGGCTCTTTGCATCAGGCAGCCAAAGTATTGGAGTTTCAGCTTCAGCATCAGTCCTTCCAATGAATATTCAGGGTTGATTTCCTTTTGGATTGGCTGGTTTGATCTCCTTGATGTCCAAGGGACTTTCAAGAGTCTTCTCTGGCACTGCAGTTTGAAAGCGTCAATTCTTCTGCACTCAGACTTCTTTGTGGTCCAACTCTCACATCTGTACATGACTACTGGAAAAACCATAGCTTTGACTATGTTGGCTTTTGTTGGCAAACTATGTCTCTGGTTTTTAATACGCTGTCTAGGTTTGTCATAGCTTTTCTTCCAGGGAGCAAACATCTTGTAATTTCATGGTGGCAGTCTCATACACAGTGATTTTGGACCCAAAATAAAGCCTGTCACGGTTTCCATTTTTTCCCCATCTATTTGCCTTAAGAGTTTACAAACCCTGAAAACCTGACTCCACTTGAGAAACACGGATTTGCCCTAAATTCTATTTAATCTGTCATCCTTGCCCCTAGGAACCAGAAGATCCAGATGAGAGGGTACAGATGGATCTAACTTCATCCATCACCACCGCTGGAGAAAACAGTATGTTTCCCTGATGACAGTTAGTCCTGCACTTTTCATCTGAGACCAGCTCATTGCTATTCCTGACCACATCTCTGTGTTCTTCTGGTAACAAGTATTGTTGCTAAGATGACAATCTAAAGGAGCTCCAACCAAATTAACAGTCTACTCTCTAGGAGACAGATGTTCCATTTTTTAAAAGTTGCAATATGCTGATTTTCAAAGCATTTATTTAACACAACAATCAAATTTTAACTGTAGAGTTAAATCCAAATCTTACATTGGCCGCAAAGTTTCTACCTAAGCAATAACACATGAAGACTCCTGCTAGCATATGTATTTCAGTCACCTTGATTGCTCAAAGAACAATTTTGGTTTCCAGCAATGGAAGTGAACCACTGATTTCATTCTCTGCTCACTGGTCTTAAGATTACTATCACACTTTCGATGAAAACAGATGAAAAATCACTGGAGGCAGGGTAAGGATTCTAACATTGTGTCTCTTAAAATAGCTGCTTTTAGATTGTTCCCACAGATTTGTCTCCATGGAAATTGGGTAGGAAAGGTCACCACAGCCAAAAGTAAGCAGTTTCCCATTTAAAGTCACTTGTTGGTTGTCAGAAGGGACCTGGCTCTGCAATTCAGGGTGCTATCACAGCATAAGTCTGTGAGAGTTGAGAGCCTAGTACCTAAATACATGAACAAGAAGGGTGTTTTTGTTTGCTTTGCCAATTCCGTTTTACTTTCAGAATTTTCCTTTGCAATTACCAGAGAGGAAAAACTGATCCTGGTCTTCAACCTTTGGTGAAAATATGAATGTAATGTTTAGCCTTGTATTTATCTCCTTTATTTGAAAGGCATTAAGTTTGTTGAGTACTGTAATTTAATTTCCCAAAGAGGAATCATTCCTTACTATGTGCAAAGTCGTAAACCTTAAAGTATTCTGGAAATACATTTTTACAATCACCATGGTTATATCTGAACTTCAGTAAGGAATGCCATTTTGCCAAAAACATGAAATAATTTGTTACGCTGGCAGTGTAAGAGCATAATAATTAGGTATTAATAATTGTTTCATTCTTGCTTTAAAATACTTTGAAATCCAGTTAAGAAATAAAATATATCCATTTAAAATGTTTTTTTATTATTTATATATAAAAATGATCAAGACAGGCATATGGAAATTAAATTTCAAAGGATATTTTCTCTTAATTTGGTAGTGAATTGTTAAGGTAACCAATAAGCTATTTGAAGTTATTTCCATAACACTACAATTAAAAATGCTTCTCCACAAATTTATATCAGTATTTAAATGGAAATGTGTTTTTTAATATAACATCTTTACTCAATAGAGATAGGGCAGACTATATTTTGATTTATTAACCAATTTTCTTTCCCCATCATATGTCCTTGTGCCCCTTCACCTACTTTCATTCAATCAGGTAGACAGTTTTGTGGGGTTGCATAAGGGAAAGGTTGACGGCAGAAAATAGAGAAAAGGGTAATCAACTTTAGACTCTTCAGTCTCAAAAGGCTGGCCCTCAGGGTAACTGGAAAGAATACCAGATTTAGTTTAAAAATGAACAAACAAAAAAACCCATAAAAAACAATTCAAACATGATAGATAAGAGCCAGGCTACTCTCCAGGACAGGCAAAAGTCAAAGGAGGAGCAGTGAGAAGCAGGAGGTTGGCAGGTTCCCAATAAGGGAGGCCCTCACCCAGCCCCCCGGGCTAACTGTGCCAGTTGTCGGTTTGTTTACTCTCAGCCCCAAACCCACCTTCACTGCCCAGTTTGTGATACTGAAACATACGTCCCTTGTCAGCTGGCTGGATTTCAGCTCTATCAGCAGAGGGCACTGGGAGAGGATGCAGCCTGTCTTTCTGGTTCCAGTGATGCTCCTGCCTTGCCTTAGTTCAGCAGCACTCAATGGTCACCACTCAAGTGGTGCTAACCCTCAGCCAGATTCAGTGGTACCAACCCTGCAACCAGATTTCTGAAGAGTTCCATAGAGCAGCACCTACCTCTGGCACCTCACCTGGCCCCACGGAGGGCAGTTCCCAGCACATTATCCTTACATGCTGCTTTCCAGCAGGTCCAAAGCACAGAATCTCAGAACATTTCTCTGGCTTTTCCAGTGAGGTCTGAGCCTCATCCCAGGATAGGGTGTCCTCTTTCATTTTTTTTCCTTTCGTGGGTGCTCTTCTTTAGCCCTATAAATAGTGACTTCCCTATCTGCTCTTATAGTCTTTAAATTTCTCTTCCCCTCTTCAGTAGATGATACCCTGTTATTATGAGTAATTCTTATATAAGGATTTAAATGAAACCATCTCTGTTGAAATCATTGCAGTTTCTGTTCCCTGACTAGACTCTGAATGAAACAGATTTGGTTCCAGGATTGTCCAGGAGGAGCCACACAGATGGTATTTGAAAACTGGCTTGATTGTACCCTTGGAAGTAAGCCCACTGCTGGGTTGTTTGCTAAGAGGACACAAGATGCTAGTGATCCATGGCATGCAGTGCTGCTGCAGTTCATCTCTGGATGAAGAGCCAGCTGAAGGGAGCCCCCTGGAAGCTTGAGTGACTGCTACATTTGACGATCAGACAGTATGAAGACCACAGGGATGGTGGGGTAGGTGGGTCCTTCAGATGTACTGGAGCACTTACAGAGACAATGACAAGCTTGGGTCCTTTAACTCTCAGCTCAAATCATAGTCTAAGAGCCAGAAAGATTCCATGGCAGCCCTGATAGAATGTACTTCTTGCTACCACAGCACTGGTATAGCTAATAATCAAACAGGAATCTAATTGAGCAGATTGCTGAGTTACAGTGTCAGCTGAATGCTCATTTCACCAAATTTCTCATGCGAAAGTTAGAAAAAAAGATTAGAATACTAAAACCCCAAGTAGGGACATGTTGTTGGAACCAGATAAAACTGACTGTCTTGAAACTCAACTCATTCTGAGCTATCATTGCCAGTGGAAGGAGCTTTAAACCCTGCATCTGAGAAGACAAGCTTTCTTTTGCTTCAAAACTCTATACTAACCTCACCTAGGACAAATGAGGGCTAATATCTTTAAAAGAGATACTCATTCCTCTTAAGACCCACAATAGTGAGCTTTAAGTCAACAACAAGCATCATATCTCAATATGATCCAGGGGAACTGGTACACATCATTACCAAAGAGGAAATAGCTTATACATTAAAAAAAAAACTGCAAGATTTTGTTATTCCATATTAGCAGCAGCCCAGAGAACATGCACAGGAATGGATTCTATGGGTGTCTCAAAGCAGTTCTTTGGCAATATTAGCGCCAAACTTGTACTTAAGATGAAAAGGAAACAGAAAGCTGGCACGCTGACCTGAGTGACGTAGATGACTTTGTGCAGCTGGATTAGGATCTGCTGAATGGGATCACTGATCTGACGAACTTTCCTCTGTGACACAGCAATTCCCGCAGATGCTATGGATAAAAAGACCTGCAGTTAGTGAAGACCCTGGTTTTCCCTTTCAAACACTGTATTAATGGGAAAATGGGCTAAAATTCAGGAAAAAAACAAACAAACAAACAAGCAAAAGCCCTCATCCTACCATTGAAACAGTATGTAGAGAGTTTGTAACACTTCAATATTTTATGATATTGGATGCATAATTCCTTCCTTCTACTTCTCAGACCCCTAAGTAACATGATGATGATATTTATAACATCTGGAAGACTGCTTATCACTTGGAAAATTTGCTCAGGCTGCCACTAGCAGCCGGTGGTGTCTTGTACACTGTGGCCACTGAAAAGCTCATCTTCAGATATGTGCAGCTAAGAGACTATTACACTTTAAAATTTTAAATTCATTATAGCAAATAAAACTAATTTTATTAAAACTACCAAAATGCAAATACTGAATAGGCAATTTTACAGAGCAAACAAAAAAACTAATAAATTATAATTTGCAATATAATCAAGGGTTTGAAAATTGTTACAAATTATAACTTTCACCTCCCTTCAGGTCTCAATAAGACACATTTATAATTTATTCTGAGTTCTCATCATAGAGCCAGATCACTTTCACAGTCCTAGGCTAGCTTGGTGCCAAATTGCATATAAGCCACTTTCCCAGATTCACATGTCATAGGCACAAGGCCCACTCTTAACTTTGAGGAATGTAAAGCTATTTAAAGGAAAGACCTTAACCTCCATATTAGTCACAAGGTCCCCTCTGCCTCCTCAACAGAAGAGAGACCAGATAGGTGGGTGTATACTATCCTCTCTCCCATCTTCCTCTTCTTTCCCTTCCTCCCCACAACCTGTAGCATGCTTTCTAAAATAATGCTTTTCTTCCCAAATTCTCATCTTTAAAGAAAAGCTCCAAAGACCTTATTTTTACCTCAATGAAACCTTGAGTAGATGAAATTAAAGGTGAACACAATCATTGCTTTAGCAACAGCTAAGATTTTGAAAACTGATTCTTCTTTTCTTTCTGAGAAGGCTTACATATTTTACCATACAAATTTGTTTTCAAAACATTTATAGAGAAAATTTAATGTGGCCATTAAAAGATTCAATTTGTTTTATAATTAGCATGTGAAAATGTATATTTAGGAAACAAACTACAAAAAATAAAATATTCTTTTTCTTATGAGTGTTTTTACTGTGTTGAGAAATTCACACAAGAAATCATCTGGTTCTAGTTCATCTACATTTAATACCATTTAAATGTTTGAAATTTAAAGGATCTACCTCCTCTAGGAACTATGTCTAACTTCTTGTAAACATGAGTTACTTCAGATGAGGCTTAATAAATTACCCTTAGTGTAAAAATGTGAAGATGAACCAGAAAGAATTAAGGTAGCTCTGAAATAGAAAACAGAGAACTGGACACATCTGCTTCAGTCTTCAGAGATGGCCAGGTAGACATACACATTTTTGACAGTAATGTTTCTTTGCAGAAATAATTATTCTTTTAAAATTAACTTATTTTTTTATTTTTTATATTTTTATTTTTTAATTAATTTATTTTTTATTGAAGGGTAATTGCTTTACAGAATTTTCCTGTTTTCTGTCAAACCTCCACATGAATCAGCCATAGGTATACATATATCCCCTCCATTTTGAACCTCCCTCCCATCTCCCTCCCCACCCCACCCCTATAACTATTTGTTTGCCTAGACTGATATCCAAAACTAGTGTAGCCAAGTTGATGTTCTATATCTGTGGCCATAGGTATAAAACAGAAATAGTTAGCTAGAATGCCTGCCTTCTGTACTACTCAATATGCAGTGAAACAATTTTTCTTTAAGACCCTTGGCCACTACTCTCTCAATCCCAGTAATTCCTTGAGTTTTGAAAACAGCTTTGATTTCTTACTCTCTAAAAGGTAAATTTTAAAATGTATATTTACAGATGCCCATTATAAAATAAGCAGACAAATAAATGTACAATAACCTAAGTATCACAGAGGAGACTCTAGAACCCCTGGGACCACCATCCATCAGCCTTCTCCCCAGAGGTAACCTCTGATACCAGCCTGGTTCGTTGCCTTTTTACTTTTCTATCTATTTACATACTTTAGTGTGTACCTTCACAGCAATATTTTTCAAACTATGGTTGAGTCCTGAATCAGTTTAATGAGCCAGGACCAGCATTTTGAAAAGTGGAATGGAATGGCATGGAATAAAACAGGATAGAAAAATTTCAGAGTGTACTGCATGTAGTAAGGGTTCACTCAGTCTAGATATAAAATGTGTGTCTTACTGAGGATCATTTCCCAAAAAAAAACACTTTGAAAGCTACTATTGTAGAAAATCTATAATGCTACCTCATGCTTTCTTTCCCTCTTCTTAACTAAATGGTGACACATTATAAGTCTGGTTTACAATTTTTATTCTATCTGTCTTGGAGATTATTTCTTATCAATACACAGTTATAGCTCATTTTTAATGACCACTATTGAACAGTACTACATGTGCATGCATGTTCTGTATGCATGCATACACTTCTGTCTTGATGGGAACTTGGTTTTCTTTCAACTTATCATGATTGTAAATGATGCTGCAGTGAATATATGTGTGCATACAGTGAATATGTGTGTGTGTGCCTCACTGTGCATAGTGCAAGAGGTCTTTTAGTGTAAATAAGGAGAAATTAAATAGCTGGGCCTTTTGATACACATATTTGCAATTTTAACAAATACATTTTAAAGGAGCTGAATCAATTTGCACAGAAGAGAATCCACTTTTCTATCCCTTGACCAACACTATAGTCAAACTTTTCAGTTTTACCATTGTGATTTTGTTTTATTTTGTGTTTATCTAAATGCTGATGAGGTACTGCACTTCTTTGGTGAATTTTCTGTTTGTGTCCCAAGTTTCTTTTTTCTTATTGATTTGTATATGCTCTTTATATTGTCTGAATACTAATCCTTTTACTGTATTTTATATGTTACAAGTATTCTCCCCTAATCTGTTACTTCTGTTCCGTTTAAAGGGCAATTCCCAACCCCACCACCTAGACTAAAGACAGTCTGTCAAGGTTATCTGCTGCTGTCATGTCATGACAAGTCAGGATTGCACGACCAGTTCAGCACTCTGGGTGCTCTGGCAGGACTACTGAGATGTGAGTGATCACATGGGTTAGGACTTGGGAGAAGAAGGAAATTTAAGGTTCATAATGATGGGAGTCTGACTGTAACATTTGCAAACCCTCTTGATTTCCTGAACAACTTCAGCTAATCTTAGGTAGGATAATTTTTATTTCTCCTTTTCTACGTTATCAAATCATCACTGTTTTTTATATTCACCATCCCAAAATATGTATTTAGCCATTAGTAATTTTAGGAAAACAAAAATGATAAAAATCCAAATAGATATCTTTAAAATTTTATTCATTAGATATTAATAACTACCAATTTCATGGCCAATGTTAGCCATATAAAGCATTCTCCCTCAGTCTTTCAGATTAGCACACTGAAAATACTATACTTAATTACTCACAAAAAATGCAACACATATTTATATTGACAATTTTATTAAACAAATTTCCCTTAAAAAGAGATCATAGATGACTAGAACCATCATCTCTGGTGGTTCAGTGGTTAGAAATCTATGTTCTGTCAAGGGCCTGGGTTTGTTCCCTGGTTGGAGAACTAAGATCCCATATGCTACAGAATGTGGCTTGGAAAAAACAAAAAAGATGCCATATAAACTGATCTTATTTCAATGTCAGTCATGCATAGTATGTCCATGATTCATACCTATATAGTTCCTGCTCCAAAAGATAGAAAGTATTTGGTCTCATTAAAATTTAAATAAAATCAAAGTTTAAATTGGAATACTCTGTATTCCTTTTATGGTTTTATTAAAATAGGGAGCTGAATTCGTGTTTTAAAACTTAGGAGGAAACCACAAAATTCATTATAAGTGGCAATTTACTTAAAATGCCAAAAAATAATATTTGCTAGCTTACTGTGTGGTGAACATGACACTGAACAGCTAACTTCCTCCTCTGAGGTGGTGGGCAGCAGGGCCTAGAGGAGGTGCCGGCAAGGGTTTCACACACTTAGTCTCATGTGATCCTCAGAGCTATTCTGAACGGTATCCTCATCTTACAGATAACTGAAATCACGAAGAGTGTCCAACCAAGCCTGAAGAACTGGGACCTGCAACTAGATGGGCCCTAAACTCTACACTTACTCAACTCTCCTAACTTGTTACCAGGAGAGCATGAAACCACAGACCATGAAACCTAACATATAGGCTTCTTCCCACACCTGAAATACTACCTTTCTTAAAAAGAGCTGCTACTTCTAATACGTTCTCATTGTACCTTTTAACATTTAATGGATCAAATATTTTTGAAAAGCAAGTACACGTAATAAATTGGAAACATTATGTCTTCATACCCTATGCAGTGCACTATATCTGGTTTATTATTTCATGGCACATTACAATAGTGAAGTTAGGGGCCCATTCCTGGTCCAGTCTACTGAAGTCACAATTCACAACACAAGCTCTGAACCTCTTAGCTACTACAAAATGATCAGCAGATGGACTACACATATATTCCCCCAATTGACCAAGACATAGTATACTATTTTTCTGAATTCTCTCTGCTAAGAATCAGGAGTTTCTGAACAACAGGAGAAGGGACAGTTTACAGCAGGAGCTCCCTGAAAAAGTAAAAACAAAAACAAAAAAATACATATCAGGGGCAGAACCAAGATGACTGAGAGGGAAGACATGGAGTTTCTGTTTCCCTACAACTAAGATACTCACAAGATGCTGGTGGGGGAGCCTCTGACAACCAGGCAGATGGGAGGAACCACTGAGCAATCAGGTAGGATGTGAATCGGATCAAAGATGGGAGGAAAAGTAGAGGCCAGACAGAACTGGTGTGACTGAGGGGTGACTAGGAGCACCCGAAGAGGCATGCTTGCCTCCAGGAGGTTAACAGGGAGTAGAAAGGACCTTCAAAGGTTGGAGTATGGGGAGGAGGAATGTTCTTGGCATTTCCTCCTGCCCCAGGGAGGTTGCACAGGCCCCAAGCCTGTCCTATGCCCTTCAGGGACCTCTCTGCCCACATGGGTACTGGGAGTGTGAGAGGGAGTGGGAAGAAGGACACAAGCCAAACTGGGGAGCCCTCAGGGGTCAGGAGAAGTGCCTGCTGCTCCTTTGCCGACTGAGCCCAAGGGAGTCTCCTAAGGCCCTGGGCCTGGGTCTCCACCCTCCAGGGCCCTCTCTGCCCTTCGAGGTGCCTTCCACCCTACAGGACCTACTCTGCCTGTGTAGGTCCTACAGGTGTGAGAGGAAGGGAGTAGGAGGAAGAGCCAAGCCCTGGGGGAAGAGCCACTTGGGGTTCAGAGGATCAGGGTACCTGCCTGGTATTCTACCCACTCGGCCCCAGGGAGCCTCCTGGGGCCCCAGGTGTGATACTCCACACCCTAAGGTGGGAGTGACTGCAGAGGCCCCCTCAGCTAGGCTGAACCCAAGCCCCAAGCCCCAACCAGGGCCTTTTCCAGCAGAGTGGGTCCTGAATCAGGACCCTGCCCCTGCCTAGAGCTAGCCTCCACATAAACCCAGCTCCTGCCTAAGCCCTGCCCATAACAGCTGAGGTTTTTCTGTCTTTTTGTTGCTTTTGTTGTTGTTTTGTTTTGTTTGGGGTTTTTTGTTCTTTGCCATTATCAAGTTCTGTTTTACCCTTCAGTGGTTCTTTCACATATATTCTTATTTTTTTTATAAAATATCTGTTAATTTTCTGAATTCACTTTATTTTTTTTGTTATTGTTATGCTCCCTTTTATTTTTTATGATCATTAATAGTTTTTCTCTTCTTTGCTACTGGAGCTTAGTTTTACCCTCCAGTACTTGTTTTATATAGATTTTTATTTTTCCAAATATATCTGTTAGTTTTCTAAATTTAATTTGTAATTATTTGTTATTGTCCTGCTCCTTTTTTTGGCATGCTCTGTGGCTTGCAAGATCCCATTTCATGGGCCAGAGATCAGGCCTGAGGTCCTGAGGTGGGAGAACTGAGTCAGAACCACTGGACTAACAGAGAACATCATACCCCAGGGAATATTAATTGGAGTGAAGTCTCCTAGACAAAAGAATAAAATACTTAAGAATAAATGTACCTAAGAAAGCAAAAGATCTGTTCTCAGAAAACTATAAAACTCTTATGAAAGAAATCAAACAGGACACAAATGGAGAGATATACCATGTTCTTGGATTTAAAGAATCAATAGAGTAAAGATGAATATACTACCCAAAGCAATCTACAAATTCAGTGCAATTCTTATCAAATTGCCATGGCATTTTCTACAGAATTGGAACAAAAAATCTTACAGTTTGTATGGAAACACATAAGACCCCAAATAGCCAAAGTAATCTTGAGAAAGAAAAATGGAGCAGGAGGAATCAGGCTTCCTGACTTCAAACTATACTAAAAAACTAATCAAAACGGTATGGTACTGGCACAAAAACAGAAATATAAACCAATGGCATAGGTACAGAAAGCCCAGATAAAACCCATGGACCTAAAATCACCTAGTCTATGACAAAGGAGGCAAGACTATACGATGGAGAAAACACAGCCTCGTCAATAAGTGGTGCTGGGAAATCTAGACAGGTACATGTAAAAGAATGAAATTAGAATACTACCTAATATCATACATAAGACAAACTCAAAATGGATTAAAGACCTCAATGTAAGACCAGATACTATAAAATTCTTGGAGGAAAACAAAGGAAAAACACTCTGACATAAATCACATCAAAATCTTTTTTGAACCACCTCCTGAAATAATGAAAATAAAAACAAAATAAGCAACTGGGATCTAATTAAACTTAAAAACTTTTGCACAGCAAAGGAAACCATAAGCAAGACAAAAAGACAAACCTCAGAATGGGACAAAATATTTACAAAGCAGTGGACAAAGGGTTAATCTCCAAAATATAAAACGGCTCATAGAGTTCAATATTAAAAAAAAATTAAAAAATAGGCAGGAGATCTAAATAGACACTTCTCCAAAGAAGAAATACAAATGGCCAACAAACACAAGAAATGATGCTCAACATCACTAATTACCAGAGAAATGCAAATTAAAACTACAATAATCTACCAGTTCATACCAGCCAAAATGGCCATCATCAAAAACTCTACAAACAATAAATGCTGGGGAGGGTGTGGATAAAAAGGAACTCTTATATTGGTGGTTGGGATGTAAATTGGTACAGCCACTGTGGAGAACAGTATGGTGATACCTTAAAAAACTAAACATAGAACTACCATATGATCCAGCAATCCCAACACAGGGCATATACCCTAAGAAAACCATAACTCCAAAAGACACATGTACCCCAGTGTTCATCACAGCACTATTTACAATAGCCAGGACATGGAAGCAACCTAGATGTCCATTGACAGATGAATGGATAAAGATGTGGTACATATACACAATGGAATATTATTCAGTCACAAAAAGGAATGAAATTGGGTTAGTAGGAGGGTAGTGGATGAACCTCGAGCCTGTCATACAGAGTGAAGTGAGTAAAAAAGAGAAAAATATCATATATTAATGCATATATATGGAATCTAGAAAAATGGTGCTGATGAACCTATTTGCAGGGCAGGAACAGAGGCACAGACATGGAGAACAAAGCTGAATATATGTGCCCTAGGTTCAGGCTACAGCAGTCAAAACAGTATGGTACTGGCACAAAAACAGACACATAGATCAATGGGGCAGAGTAGAGAGCCCAGAAATAAACCTACACACACGTGGTCACCTAATCTATGACAAAGGAGGCAAGAATATAAAATGGGGAAAAGAGAGCCTCTTCAACAAAGAGTTCTGGAAAAACTGGACAGCTACATTTAAAACAATGAGATTAGAACATTTCCTCATACCATATACAAAAATAGGGCTTCCCTGGTGGCTCAGCTGGTAAAGAATCCACCTGCAATGCCAGGGACCTGGGTTTGATCCCTGGGTTGGGAAGATCCCCTGGAGAAGGGAAAGGCTACCCACTCCAGTATTCTGGCCTGGAGAATTCCATGGACTATATAGTCCATGGGGTCGCAACTGAGCGACTTTCACTCACTGGCACCCCACTCCAGTACTCTTGCCTGGAAAATCCCATGGACAGAGGAGCCTGGTAGGCTGCATTCCATGGGATCGCGAAGAGTTGGACACGACTGAGTGACTTCACTTTCACTTTTCACTTTTATGCATTGGAGAAGGAAATGGCAACCCACTCCAGTGTTCTTGCCTGGAGAATCCCAGAGATGGGGTCGCACAGTCAGACACGACTGAAGTGATTTAGCAGTAGCAGCATACAAAACTAAACACAAAATAGAGATTAAGGACTTAAATATAAAACTAGAAACCATAAAACTAGAAGAAAACATAGGCAGTATACTCTGATACAGGCCTTCGAAGTATTTTCTTTTTTTTTTTGATATGTCTTCTCAGACACAGCAAACATAGGCAAAAATAAACAAATCAGATCTAATCAAACTTAAAAGCTTTTCCACAGTGAATCAAACTATAGACAAAATGAAAAGACAAACTACTGAATGGGAGAAGATAATTGCAAAAGATATGTCTGATAAGGGGAATATCCAAAATAAATTAAAAACTCATACAATTCAAGATAAAAAGTTAAAAATGGACAGAGCACATTAATAGACATTTCTCCAAAGAAAACATACAGCTGGACAATGGAAACATAAAAAGATGCTCCAACTTGTTAATCATCAGGGAAATTCAGGTCAAAACCATCATGAGAGATCACCTTTTACTTGTCAGAATGGCTATAACCAAAAGGCAATATATAAATGTTGGCAATGATGTGGAGAAAACAAAACCCTAGTATATTGGTGGTGAGAGTGTAAATTGGTTCAGCCACTATGGGAAGCAACACAGAATTTCAACAAAAATTAAAAATATGACTACCATATGACCCAGCAATCCCACTTCTGGTTATATATCTGAAGAAAACGAAAACACTAATTCAGAAAGATGTATGTACCCCAATGTTCATAGCAGCATCATTTACAATTGTCAAGGTGTGGACAACCCAAGTGTCCATCGACAGATGAATGAATAAAAAAGATATGGTGTGTATATACACAATGGAATATTACTCAGCTGTAAAAAGGAATGAAATTCTGCCATTTTCAGCAATGCGGATGGACCTAGAGAATATTATGCTTAGTGTAAATTGTCACACAGAGAAAGATACTTTGTGTGTTTTCACTTACATGTGGAATCTAAAAAATAAAGTATATGAATGCATACAGCAAAACAGAAACAGACTCACAGAGACCAAACTATGCTTTAATATACTATATGTGTTCTTTTCTTTCTGACTTACTTCACTCTGTATAACAGGCTCTTGGTTTATCCACCTCACTAGAATTGACTCAAATTCATTTCTTTTTATGGCTGAGTAATATTGCATTGTGTATATGTACCACAACTCCCTTTATCCATTCATCTGTCATGGACATCTAGGTTGCTTCCATGTCCTGGCTATTGCAAATAGTGCTGCAGTGAACACTGGGGTACATGTGTGTTTTTGAATTGTGATTTTCTCCAGGGTATATGCCACTTACTTATATCTAATAGTTTGTATCTCTTAATCCCCTTCCCCTTTCACCTTTCCCTCTCCCTACAGGTAAACACTAATTTGTTCTCTGTGAGTTGGTCTGTTTCTGTTGAGAAAGTAAGTCAATTGAAATAAATAGATATTTGGAAAATAGTAATACAGATAGTACTCAGAAATGGCCAAATTTGTACAGTGGTAATCTGTAAGTGAAAAGGGTTAGTAAAATAGAGCTAAAAGAGTTAACATGCATACTTTGCATGTCATGCATGTTTATTCATTCATTCATTCCATGTTAATTACTGCTAATATTTTCATCTACTCAATACAGAAATTCTAAGTTTTCAATTCTGTTGTCAAATTACTATTATTTAATCTAAGGAATATGTTATAAAATAAATTATTTACAAATCCAGCTAGTATTAAAAAGCAGAAAAAGAGGATTTTTAATAATAGTGTTGAGATGGCTTTGTGGTTATTTGTTTTACGGCAGTTTAGAAGTACACTAAATACTGCCATGTGGCCACAATATGAACCTAGAAGTTGACATTTTAAGAGTATGCTATAGGCAGGATCACATTCTAATACAGCCATTCGACACTCTAAAATAATAGTTTTCGCCCTTTGTTCTGCCATAGCAAATGGAAAATGATGCTCACATTCTAGATTTAGTCCTGGGAATATACCCAGGTTCTGACAAAATTCTCTCCTCTCTGACAATTTTTTCCAGCACATTTAGGCAATACAGGACTATAGCTATTGTTTATATACAATGGAATGAATCCTCATTTGCACAAGAGGCAATCTAAGTGAGGCCTATACCAGTTGTTTGTCATTTGGCAGAGCAATCAATTACTCCAAGACCACCTGCGACATTTAGAAAAGTATGATTTTTACAATATGCAGAAAAACCACTCTGCATTAAGATGAATAAAAAATACGTTTTTTCACTGTAATGTGGAATAACTCTTAGGTAATAACTTAAATTTTCTCCATATGCATTACTGTGTTCTATAATATTAATCAAAACTATCACTCCTTTATAGGTAAACTTTAGCATTCACTAACAACACTTAAAATGCTATGGCATATTCTGTTTTAAATTTAAATGCATGACAAAGAAGGACACTACATAATGATCAAAGGATCAATCCAAGAAGAAGATATAACAATTATAAATATATATGCACCCAACATAGGAGCACCGCAATATGTAAGGCAAAAGCTAACGAGTATGAAAGAGGAAATTAATAGTAACACAATAATAGTGGGAGACTTTAATACCCCACTCACAACTATGGATAGATCAACTAAACAGAAAATTAACAAGGAAACACAAACCTTAAATGACACAATGGACCAGCTAGACCTAATTGATATCTATAGGACATTTCACCCCAAAACAATCAACTTCACCTTTTTCTCAAGTGCACATGGAACCTTCTCCAGAATAGATCACATCCTGGGCCATAAATCTGGTCTTGGAAAATTCAAAAAAATTGAAATCATTCCAGTCATCTTTTCTGACCACAGTGCAGTAAGATTAGATCTCAATCACAGGATAAAAATTGTTAAAAATTCAAACACCTGGAGGCTAAATAACACGCTTCTGAATAACCAACAAATCATAGAAGAAATCAAAAAAGAAATCAAAATATGCATAGAAATGAATGAAAATGAAAACACAACAACCTAAAACCTATGGGACACTGTAAAAGCAGTGCTAAGGGGAAGGTTCATAGCATTACAGGCTTACCTCAAGAAACAAGAAAAAAGTCAAATAAATAACCTAATTCTACACCTAAAGCAATTAGAGAAGGAAGAAATGAAGCACCCCAGGGTTAGTAGAAGGAAAGAAATCTTAAAAATTAGGGCAGAAATAAATGCAAAAGAAACAAAGGAGACCATAGCAAAAATCAACAAAGCTAAAAGCTGGTTTTTTGAAAAAATAAACAAAATTGACAAACCATTTGCAAGACTCATTAACAAACAAAGAGAGAAGAACCAAATTAACAAAATTAGAAATGAAAATGGAGAGATCACAACAGACAACACTGAAATACAAAGGATCATAAGAGAATACTACCAGCAGCTCTATGCCAATAAAATGGACAACTTGGAAGAAATGGACAAATTCTTAGAAAAGTATAACTTTCCAAAACTGAACCAGGAAGAAATAGAAGATCTTAACAGACCCATCACAAGCAAGGAAATCGAAACTGTAATCAGAAATCTTCCAGCAAAGAAAAGCCCAGGACCAGATGGCTGTTCACAGCTGAATTCTACCAAAAATTTTAGAGAAGACTAACACCTATCTTACTCCAAACTCTTCCAGAAAATTGCAGAAGAGGTAAACTTCCAAACTATCTATGAGGCCACCATCACCCTAATTCCAAAACCAGACAAAGATGCCACAAAAAAAGAAAACTACAGGCCAATATCACTGATGAACATAGATGCAAAAAATCCTTAACAAAATTCTAGCAAACAGAATCCAACAACATATTAAAAAAATCATACACCATGACCAAGTGGGCTTTATCCCAGGAATGCAAGGATTCTTTAATATCCACAAATCAATCAATGTAATACACCACATTAACAAATTGAAAGACAAAAACCATATGATTATCTCAATAGATGCAGAAAAAGCCTTTGACAAAATTCAACATCCATTTGTGATTAAAAACTCTCCAGAAAGCAGGAATAGAAGGAACATACCTCAACATAATAAAAGCTATATATGACAAACCCACCAGCAAAGGCACACCTCAGATGGTGAAAAAAAATTGAAAGCATTTCTTTGAAATCAGGAAAAGACAAGGGTGCCCACTCTCACCACTACTATTCAACATAGTTTTGGAAGTTTTGGCCACAGCAATCAGAGCAGAAAAAGAAGTAAAGGGAATCCAGATAGGAAAGAAGAAGTGAAACTCTCGCTGTTTGCAGATGACATGATCCTCTACATAGAAAACCCTAAAGACTCTTCCAGAAAATTACTAGAGCTAATCAATGAATATAGTAAAGTTGCAGGATATAAAATTAACATACAGAAATCCCTTGCATTCCTATACACTAACAATGAGAGAACAGAAGGAGAAATTAAGGAAACAATACCATTCACCATTGCCACAAAAAAGAATAAAATACTTAAGAGTATATCTACCTAAAGAAACAAAAGACCTATACATAGAAAACTATAAAACACCGATGAAATAAATCAAAGAGGACACAAACAAATGGAGAAACATACTGTGTTCATGGATTGGAAGAATCAATATTGTCAAAATGTCTATACTACCCAAAGCAATCAATAGCTTCAATGCAACCCCTATCAAGCTACCAACGGTATTTTTCACAGAACTAGAACAAATAATTTCACAATTTGTATGGAAATACAAAAAAAACCTCGAATAGCCAAAATAATCCTGAGAAAGAAGAATGGAACTGGAGGAATCAACCTGCCTGACTTCAGACTCTACTACAAAGCCACAGTCATCAAGACAGTACGGTACTGGCACAAAGACAGAAATATAGATCAATGGAACAGAATAGAAAGCCCAGAGATAAATCACGAACCTATGGACACCTTATCTTTGACAAAGGAGGCAAGGATATACAATGGAAAAAAGACAACCTCTTTAACAAGTGGTGCTGGGAAAACTGGTCAACCACTTGTAAAAGAATGAAACTAGAACACTTTCTAACACCATACACAAAAATAAACTCAAAATGGATTAAAGATCTAAATGTAAGAACAGAAACTATAAAACTCCTAGAGGAGAACACAGGCAAAACACTCTCTGACATGAATCACAGCAGGATCCTCTATGACCCACCTCCCAGAATATTGGAAATAAAAGCAAAACTAAACAAATGGGACCTAATGAAACTTAAAAGCTTTTGCACTACAAAGGAAACTATAAGTAAGGTGAAAAGACAGCCCTCAGATTGGGAGAAAATAATAGCAAATGAAGAAACAGACAAAGGATTAATCTCAAAAAATATACAAGCAACCCTGCAAGCCCTCAATTCCATGAAAAAATAAATGACCCAATCAAAAAATGGGCCAAAAATCTAAACAGACATTTCTCCAAAGGAGACATACAGATGGCTAACAAACACATGAAAAGATGCTCAACATCACTCATTATCAGAGAAATGCAAATCAAAACCACAATGAGGTACCATTACACGCCAGTCAGGATGGCTGCTATCCAAAAGTCTACAAGCAATAAATGCTGGAGAGGGTGTGGAGAAAAGGGAACCTCTTACACTGTTGGTGGGAATGCAAACTAGTACAGCCACTATGGAGAACAGTGTGGAGATTTCTTAAAAAACTGGAAATAGAACTGCCATATGACCCAGCAATCCCACTTCTGGGTATACACACTGAGGAAACCAAATCTGAAACAGACATGTGCACCCCAATGTTCATCGCAACACTGTTTATAATAGCCAGGACATGGAAGCAACCTAGATGCCCATCAGCAGACAAATGGATAAGGAAGCTGTGGTACATATACACAATGGAATATTACACAGCCATTAAAAAGAATTCATTTGAATCAGTTCTAATGAGATCGATGAAACTGGGGCCTCTTATACAGAGTGAAGTAAGCCAGAAAGATAAAGAACATTATAGTATACTAACACATATATATGGAATTTAGAAAGATGGTAATGATAACCCTATATGCAAAACAGAAAAAAGAGACACAGATGTACAGAACAGACTTTTGGACTCTGTGGGAGAAGGCGAGGGTGGGATGTTTAGAGAGAACAGCATGTATATTATCTATAGTGAAACAGATCACCAGCCCAGGTTGGATGCATGAGACAAGTGCTCGGGCCTGGTGCACTGGGAAGACCCAGAGGAATTGGGTGGAGAGGGAGGTGGGAGGGGGATCAGGATGGGGAATACATGTAACTACGTGGCTCACTCATGTCAATGTATGACAAAACCCACTACAATATAAAAAAGAAAAAAAAATAAATGCATGAATTGGTAAATGTTTAAAAAGTAGATAGTATAACAAACTGTAGGTCTAAGAAATATATTACATGTTATCTATGCTAAAGAGTTTGTTAAAATATCCAGAGATCTGATTAACTTTGCAGACATAGTCAAGTCTTGAACTAACTAACTCAACATATCCTTTAGGAAAAGTAATTCTTTTTATGAATCACAACTGAACTTCAAATTGCTTACATATGTATGTGTTTTGATCTCACTGTTATAAAATTAATCAATAACAATCATTTTAGCTTCATGGCTATATTATGAACTTACCTTGTACCAAAATAGCTGGAGTGGGGCATAGTCAACATAACATCTTAATAATGTTTTGGACATCTTAATAACAAAGTTATCTCTTTTCAGCATCTATGCTGATCATGTAAATGTCCCCAAACTGTCAATAACCCTTACAAAGCAAATTTTAAAAATGTGGAGACATGGACTAATATTACAGTAAATCAACTCACATCTCCTAAAAGTTCATATGTATTAACTCTACAAAAGAACACGAATTAAGGACGTTAAAGTGAAAACAACATTAAGCAATAATTCCAAATTAACCAAAATAGTAAAACAGAATCTTATACTTGAGTCATATACATATGTTAAAAGCACAATCACTAAGTGTTTTTTTCCTGAATTATCCAGGTTTAGTTAAAAACTTTACTGTTCCTGTTGAACATTTGGTCCACTTTCATAGAAATTAGAAATGTTAATGAACACACTCTTTTTTTCTCAAACAATTACTATAAACTGTTATTCTTTAAGAATTCATAATTTCTACCTTATTAGGGAAACAATTTGATATAACATTGCTTTAATCAAATAAAATAAGTAAAAAGAATTATCTGCATCAGAGTAAAGGAGATAGAAGAAAAGATATGCTTTACTCTCTTATATCATATAGGTGCACAGCTTATAGAAATACATATGTAAAACATAGTTACTATTTTTTGGTACTAGGTATGTACTGTTAGCTTCAAAATTCAACTGGCTAACATTCCTACCAAAGCAAAAACACAAACTTTAGAAAGATAGCTCATATATTTCATCAAATAAGTGAACACAGAAAGCACCTTGACACTGTTAATTTGGCAAACTATATAAAAATGATGAACAGATGAAACGAGATTCTCCTGTTGTTTGTACTAGAGTTACCTCCCAAGCATCATTTGGGTATTCAGGCCCAACCACAATTCTGTGTTCACCCATTGTGTGCTTGAGACCAATGTTATCTAATATAAGTACTACCATGTTCTTTGAGACTGTGGAGAATCACAGTGGGAAGGCTGTGGGACTGCCACCCCGTCACTAACTCAGCCTCTAGCTCCTTAACGTGGGCCCTGAGCAGGAGGGGTGGCACTTTCAGAAGCAGGTCAAGAGGCAGCAAAGCTGAAGAAATAAAAGGGGGAAAGACATGAGACTGTAACACAAATTGCACTGAAGTTCAGGGTGGTGTGTGTGATGTTACTGCTGACAAAGCTAAATTACCTGGTCTCGGTCTGGATCCTATTCCACCAGTGAAGTCTCTGTAAGCAGAATGAGAAGGTTTATTCAACTTTGATTTGACTAACATTTACTGAAAGCTTATATCTCACTATGGTTTATGAATCCATATGAAAATATAGGTTTGTTTTTCCTGAAGATGTCCTCAAGAGTTTAATAAAAGGAAAAAAGAGACATAATTGAACTCAGAGCAGAACAGACATTCTATGACCATTGGAAGAATCTGGTTGCATCGCAGTTGTTCATAAGCTCTAAGAATAATTACAAGCCTAAATCTTAGGCTTGAATGATTTTCTTGTTACATTTAAAATCAAAATATTTTAACTTCCCTGGTGGTTCAGTGGTAAAGAATCTGCCTGCCATGCAGGAGACATAGTTTTGATATCTGATCCAGAAAGATCCCACATGACTTGCAGCAAAGAAGCCCTTGTGCCACAACTATTGAGTCTGTGCTCTGGAGCCTGGGAACCACAACTACTGAGCCCATGTGCTGCAACCACGGAAGCTGATGTGCCCTAGAGCCCACACTCGGCAACAAGAGAAGCCATTGCAATGAGAAACCTGCGCACTGCAACTAGAGAGTAGCCCCAGCTCGCCCCAACTAGAGATAAGCCAGCACAGCAAGGAAGACTCAGAGCAGCCAAAAATAAATTTAAAAAATAAAACAAAAATACTTATTTTGTATGAAAAAGAAATAGCATTTAAAATTTTATATTTAGTATGTTCCATGCTTTATTTCTACTGTCTTAAGAAACTATAACTCTTCCTAAGAAATGAGATAATTTTTACATTTAAGAGGAATATATTTTTCCTTATGTTCTCAGCATTCTTACCATCACTTTTTTGCCCTATTCTAAGATTTAGGATTTCCTTATCATCATGCAAGTTGGTCTCAGGGCCTTTAGCTGAGTGGAAGAGTCATTAGACCCTACTAAGGACAGCCATAAATAACATTCAATCTTGTTTATCTACTAGAATAGTAGAGACAAGTTCTTAACAGTTTTTTTTTAAGAAATAAGAAACATCTATGGCCTGACAAATTATAAGAACCATAAGCTACTGCAACACAACCAAAGTACATCAAACATCCTCTATGCTTAAGGCACATGATAGGTATTTACTAAGTGGGAATTGACATGGGGACTCAGACACAAAGAAACATGACTGATAATTCTATTACCCCAACCTTTTCACTATAGTCACAGAAATAATGATACATACATGCAACACATACCCAAGTTATCAAGCATAGCAAATTTGGCACTCATTCACCCACCACTCAACTTAATTACTAGAATAATATCAAAGTGTGTACATCTAACTGTGAACTCCTTCCCTCTCCATTTCCATCCTTCCAATTCCCCACCAATCCACTCCTCCCTTGATCCTATTTATTTTTTCTGTCCCATTCCCAGCCCATATTTCCAGACCCTTGAAAACTAAATGAAACTCATCAGTTTTACATAGGCAATACATTCTTCTTACACCTGTCACATGTTTACATAAGGAAAAGGGATGACCCCTGCCTCATATTTTCAAAGAGGGGCATAATCTTAGCAGTGTCCTTATGAGTGTGGGCAGAAGCCTCAGGACTGAGATGAGTGGTAGAGCGTCTGTTCCAGCAAATCATTCCCTTGCATACAGGTTACCCCTCAGCAAGGGCAAACACAGCCCACACCTTAGTCCTCTAGACAAGCCCAGCACTGTCCAACAGAAATATGCAAACTATAAACAGAAGTCTAAATTTTCTGGTAGCCACAGTTTTAAGAAGTAGAAAGAAAAAAGTGAAATTAATTTTAATAACATTTTAAACTAAAATAACCAAAATATTATTTAAACATGTACTAAATAGAAATATTAATGCAATTTTAAAGATTTAAATGAAATTTAAAATTCTTGGGACATACAGGCAATCTGGTCCCAGGGCAGAGCCCAAGAGTGGCAGCAGTGGTCATTGCTGGTGCTTACTCAAGCAGCATCCCAGAAGTTTCTCGGATTCTGATAGGGATGCTCTACCACAGCTAACCTCTGACACATCCCAGGAGTCCACATAGCTCTCTGCTAGCCCAGCAGAGTTGTTCCACAAATGTGTAGGGGGTGGTGGCAGAGGCAGAGAGAAATGATTGGCTATGAAAAACAAACGGGGCTTACATCTGAGTCAGTATCCGACTGGAGTTGCAGATGCCTACACAGTCAGTGCATTAGATCTCCATCAATGTACAGACCACACTTGTTTCAGCACCCCATGCCACTGAAGCAAAGGTCTTGGTGCATGGAAGAGGGGAAAAAATCCACTTAAAGGGGATAGAGCTAGCTTCTTCTCTGGCAATTTAAAAGCAGACCTCACTCCTAACAGGGCAGTGATGGCCACTGGGCAGAGAGGAAGTCCTGCCTCAGATCTGGTGCCAACTCTAGCCCCTCCATCTCTAGCACCACTGCCTATTAAGGGGATAGCTTCCAGCACATCCTGAGGAAAGGTATAACTGGCATCCACCTCAAATCCAGCTCACCCGTCAAAGGCAGGTACAAGGCACACACAGTGTGCAGAGGGATGTTCCCACATAAAAACAGCCATTTCAAGACTGCAGTGGACAACTGTTTCACCTAAAGTAATAGAGACAGAGAAAGCTAAATAAAAAGAAGAACTACTGTCAATTGAAAAAGCCAAGAAAACCCCTGAAAAATAATGAAACAGAAATAAACAATTTACCACAAGAGAATTTAAAACATGACTAATAATAAACTTTATAAAGGAAAAGAACTGATCTCAACAATGAACATTTTAAAATATTTTAAAAAAAGATCCAATCAGAAAGTTGAGGGACACAAGATCAATACACAGAAATCACTTGCATTCCTGTATACTAACAATGAAAAATCAGAAAAAGAAACTAAGGAATCAATTCCATTTACCATTGCAACAGAAAGAATAAAATATCTAGAAGTAAACCTACCTAAGGAGACAAAAGAACTGTATGCAGAACATTATAAGACACAGGTGAAAGAAATGAAACACAACATAAAGAGATGGAAAGATATTTCATGTTCCTGGGTATGAAGAATCAATACTGTGAAAATCACCATACTACCAAATACAATCTACAGATTCAATGCAATCCCTATCAAATTACCAATGGCATTTTTCACAGAACTAGAACAAAAAATTTCACAATTCATATGGAAACACAAAAGATCGTGAATATCTAAAGCAGTCTTGAGAAAGAAGAATGGAGCTGAAGGAATCAACCTTCCTGACTTCAGACTATACTACAAAACTACAGTCATCAAGACAGTATGGTACTGAAACCAAAACAGAAGTATAGACCAATGGAACAAGATAGAAAGCCCAGAGATAAACCTACACACCTACGGGTAGCTTATTATCAACAAAGGGGGCAAGAAGATACAATGGGACAAAGATAGCCTTTTCAATAAGTGGTGTTGGGGAAACTGGACATATACATGCAAAAGAATGAAATTAGAACACTTCCTAACACCATACAGAAAGATAAGCTCAAAATGGATTAAAGACCTAAATGTAAGATCAGAAACTAAAAAGGTCTTAGAGGAAAACATAGGCAGAACACTCGATTAGATAAATCAAAGCAAAATCCTCTATGACCCACCTCCTAGAGTAATGAAAATAAAATAAAAAATAAACAAGTGGGACCCAATTAAACCTAAAAACTTTTGCAGAGCAAAGGAAACTACAAACAAGGTGAAAAGACAACCCTCAGAATGAGAGAACATAATAGCAAAGGAAACAACTGGCAAAGACTCAATCTACAAAATATACAAGCAGTTCATACAACTCAATACCAGAAAAACAAACAACCCAATCAAAAAGTGGGAAAAAGACCTAAACAGACATTTCTCCAAAGAAGACATACAGAGAGCTAACAAACACATGAAAAGATGCTCAACATTGCTCATTACTGGAGAAATATAAATCAAAACTACAATGAGATACCAACTCACACTAGTCAGAATGGCCATCATCAAAAAGTCTACAAACAATAAATGCTGGAGAGGATGTGGAGAAACGGGAATTCTCTTGCACTGCTGGTGGGAATGTAAACTGATCCAGCCACAAAACTACCATATGACCCAGCAATCCCACTACTAGGCATATACCGTGAAGAAACCAAAATTGAAAAAGACACAAGTACCCCAATGTTCATTGCAGCTCTATTTACAATAGCTAGAAGATTGAAGCACCCTAGATGTCCATTGACAGATGAACGGATAGAGAAGCTGAGATACATATATACAATGGAATATTACTCAGCCATAAAAAGGAAGACATTTGAGTCCGTTCTAATGAGGTGGATGAACGTAGAGCCTATTATACAGTGAAGTAAGTCAGAAAGAGAGATATAAATATCACATTCTACCACATATATAAGGAATCTAGAAAGATGGCCCTGATGAATTTATTTGCAGGGCAGATCATGAACTCCTTATTGCCAAATTCAGATTTAAATTGAACAAAGTGGGGAAAACCACTAGACCATTCAGGTATAACTTAAATCAAATCCCTTATGACTATACAGTGGAAGTGAGAAATAGATTTAAGGGACTATATCTGATAGAGTGCCTGATGAACTATGGATGGAGGTTTGTGGCATTATACAGGAGACAGGAATCAGGACCATCCTCAAGAAAAATAATGCAATAAAGCAAAATGGCTGTCTGAAGAGGCCTTACAAATAGCTGTGAAAGGAAGAGAAGCAAGAAGCAAAGGAGAAAAATAAAGACATACCCATTTGAATGCAGAGTTCCAAAGAATAGCAAGGAGAGATAAGAAAGCCTTCCTCAGTGATCAATGCAAAGAAATAGAGGAAAACATAGAATGGGAAAGACTAGAGATCTCATCAAGAAAAAAAGAGATACCAAGGAAACATTTCATGCAAAGATGGGCTCAATAAAGGACAGAAGTGGTATGGAACTAACAGAAGCAGGAGATATTAAGAAGAAGTGGCAAGAATACACAGAAGAACTGTACAAAAAAGAGCTCCATGACACAGATAATCATAATGGTGTGATCACTCACACTCACCTAGAGCCAGACATCCTGGAATGTGAAGTCAAGTGGGCTTAGGAAGCATCACTACAAACAAAGCTAGTGGAGGTGATGGAATTCCAGTTGAACTATTTCAAATCCTAAAAGATGATGCTGTGAAAGTGCTGTACTTAATACGCCAGAAAATTTGGAAAACTCAGCAGTGACCACAGGACTGGAAAAGGTCAGTTTTCATTCCAATCCCTAAGAAAGGCAATCTGAAAGAATGCTCAAACTACCGCACAATTGCACTCATCTCACACGTTAGTAAAGTAATGCTCAAACCTCTCCAAGCCAGGATTCAGCAATATGTGAACTGTGAATTTCCAGATGTTCAAGCTGGTTTGAGAAAAGGCAGAGGAACCAGAGATCAAATTGCCAACATCTGCTGGATCATCGAAAAAGCAAGAGAGTTCCAGAAAAACGTCTATTTCTGCTTTATTGACTACTCCAAAGCCTTCAACTGTGTGGATCACAATAAACTGTGGAAAATTCTTCAAGAGATGGGAATACCAGACCACCTAACCTGCCTCTTGAGAAACCTGTATGCAAGTCAGGAAGCAACAGTTAGAACTGGACATGGAACAGCAGACTGGTTCTAAATAGGAAAAGGAGTCCGTCAAGGCTGTATATTGTCAAACTGCTTATTTAACTTATATGCAGAGTATACCATGAGAAATGCTGAACTGGAGGAAGCACAAGTTGGAATCAAGATTGCCAGGAGAAATATCAATAACCTCAGATATGCAAATGACACCACCCTTATGGCAGAAAGTGAACTCCTTGAAAGGAATATTATGACCAACCTAGATAGCATATTAAAAAGCAGCGACATTACTTTGTCAACAAAGGTCTGTCTAGTCAAGGCTATGGTTTTCCCAGTAGTCATGTATGGATTTGAGAGTTGGACTATAAAGAAAGCTGAGCACCAAAGAATTGATGTTTTTAAACTGTGTTTTTGGAGAAGACTCTTGAGAGTCCCTTGGACTGCAAGGTCTGACCAGTCCATCCTAAAGGAGATCAGTCCTGGGTGTTCATTGGAAGGACTGATGATGAAGCTGAAACTCCAATACTTTGGCCACCTTATGCAAAGAACTGACTCATTGGAAAAGACCCTGATGCTGGGAAAGATTGAGGGCAAGAGGAGAAGGGGACGACAGAGGATGAGATGGTTGGGTGGTGTCACTGACACAATGGACATGGGTTTGGGTGGACTCAGGTAGTTGGTGATCAACAGGGAGACCTCGCATGCTGTGAGGTTCATGGGGTCGCAAAGAGTCAGACACGATTGAGTGACTGAACTGACTGATACTTGTATCACAAAAAATAGCCTTTAAAACAAAGTTTAGAAAGAAGAAGAAAGAATAGCATATAATGATAAGAGGATCAATAACAGAAGAAGATATGACACTTATTAAGATTATGCACCTAATATCAGAGTATATATATGTGTGTGTGTATGTGTGTATATATATATATATATATATATATATATATATATAAATCAAATCTAACAGCCATAAAGGGAGATATTGACAGGAATACAATAATAGTAGGAGTCTTTAACACCCCACTGACATCAATGGACTGATCTTCTAGACAGAAAACCCATAAGACAACAGAGGTCCTACATGACAAAAGACCAGTTGGAGTTAACTGTATCTACAGGATACCACATCCCCCAAAGTCCAGAGTATACCATGTTCCTGTCAAGCATGTATGGAACATTCTCTAGAATAGACCAAATACTAGGCCACAAAGCAAACCTCAACAAACTCAAGAGAATAAAAATTTCAAGCATATTTTCTGACCAGAACAGCATGAAACTAGAAATCAGCCACAGAAAGATGAGGGGGAAATGAACACATGGAGACTAAACAAACTCCTACTAAAAAACCAATGGGCTAATGATGCCATCAAACAAGAAATCAGAAACTATGTCCTGAGAAGTGACAACCATAATTTTATAAAATCTATGAAATGCAGGAAACTCACTAAGAGTAAAGTAATACATGTTTTTTTCCAAAAAGCAACAAAAATTTCAAATGAACAACCTAACCCACCACCTACAAGAATTAGAGAAAGAAGAACAAAACCCAAGGAAATAGTAAAGATCAGAAAGTGAAAGTCACTCAGTCATGTCCAACTCTTTGAGACTCCATGGACTATAGAGTCCATGGAATTCTCCAGCCCAGAATACTGGAGTGGGTAGCCTTTCCCTTCTCCAGGGGATCTTCCCAACCCAGGGATAGAATCCAAGTCTCCCACATTGCACATGGATTATTTACCAGCTGAGCCACAAGGGAAGCAAGATCAGAAAGAAAGAAATAAAATTGAAAAAAAAAAAAGGCAATACAAAAGATTAATAGAACTGTGCTGAGCAGGGCCCTGTGGGACTCCAGGGCAGGAAGGCCTTTTTATCCCCCATTCCTTGTAGGCAAGACTCCAGACTTCATGATCTTCTCTGAGTTCCAAAGGGCAGAACCGTTGCTAATCAAAGGAAAATTAGCAATGAAACCACCTGAGGCAAGATTAAAGGGACCAGAGAGGCTCTTAGGTGGTCCAGTCTCCTAATCCTGATGAGCCTCTCTAGGATCTAATATATAATACAAATGAACATTTATGCAAAACAGACTCACAGATGTAGAAAGCAAACAACTGATTACCATAGGGGTGAGGGAAGAATGGAGGGATAACTTAAGAATGTGGGATTAAAAAGAAGACATACAGATGGCTAAAAAACACATGAAAAGATGCTCAACATCACTCATTATCAGAGAAATGCAAATCAAAACCACAATGAGGTACCATTACACGCCAGTCAGGATGGCTGCTATCCAAAAGTCTACAAGCAATAAATGCTGGAGAGGGTGTGGAGAAAAGGGAACCCTCTTACACTGTTGGTGGAATGCAAACTAGTACAGCCACTATGGAAAACAGTGTGGAGATTCCTTAAAAAACTGGAAATAGAACTGCCATATGACCCAGCAATCCCACTTCTGGGCATACACACTGAGGAAACCAGATCTGAAAGAGACACGTGCACCCCAATGTTCATCGCAGCACTGTTTATAATAGCCAGGACATGGAAGCAACCTAGATTCCCATCAGCAGATGAATGGATAAGGAAGCTGTGGTACATATACACCATGGAATATTACTCAGCCATTAAAAAAGAATTCATTTGAATCAGTTCTAATGAGATGGATGAAACTGGAGCCCATTATACAGAGTGAAGTAAGCCAGAAAGATAAAGACCAATACAGTATACTAACGCATATATATGGAATTTAGAAGGATGGTAATGATAACCCTATATGCAAAACAGAAAAAGAGACACAGATGTACAGAACAGACTTTTGGACTCTGTGGGAGAAGGCGAGGGTGGGATGTTTAGAGAGAACAGCATCGAAACATGTATATTATCTAGGGTGAAACAGATCACCAGCCCAGGCTGTATGCATGAGACAAGTGCTCGGGCCTGGTGCACTGAGAGGAATTGGGTGGAGAGGGAGGTGGGAGGGGGGATAGGGATGGGGAATACATGTAAATCCATGGCTGATTCATGTCAATGTAGGACAAAAACCACTACAATATTGTAAAGTAATTAGCCTCCAACTAATAAAAATAAATGGAAAAAAAAAGAAATGGTAAAAAAAAGAATGTGAAATTAAGAGATACAAACTACTATATACATAATAGATAAGAAACGAGGATATATTGCACATCATAGGAAAACAGAGCCATTATCTTGTAATAACATTTAACACAATACAAGTCACTGTGCTGTACATCTGAAACTAACACAATATTGTAAATCAACTATACTTCAGTAAAAAGATATTTTAAGAAAAAAAAATATGCTAGTGGGCATATATGAAATAGACCTCCCTGGTAATGCTGAGTTTCTTTCAGCTTTGCCGCCCCTTTATATGATTTTAAAGTTCTCCTTAAGAAATTTCAGGGAATCTTTAAAAATAACCATCACACATTCACTCACTCATTCAAAAATATTTACTAAGTGCTCACTGTGTGTAGGCACCGTGTTAGATATTGGAGATGGAATATTGAAAAGAAATTGTCCCCACAGTCTTAGAAGTTACAAGATTACACAGGTATAGCAGAAAAATTGTTAATTTCTCTGGAAATTATATCACAGATCATAAGAAAACATAGTCATCTGAAATTTCACAACAGAAAAAACTCTTAATGACAACTTTTAACTATAAAAGTGTTGGGTCCACAAACACAAACAATGGACAGAAGATTAGGCAGAGTCTGAGGGACCCACCTGATGTGAAGAGCTGACTCATTTGAAAAGAGCCTGATGTTGGGAAAGACTGAAGGCAGGAGGAGAAGGGGATGACAGAGGATGAGATGGTTGGATGGCATCAGACTCAATGGACACTAGTTTGGAGAAACTCCAGGAGTTGGTGATGGACAGGGAGGCCTGGCGTACTGCAGTTCATGGGGTCGCAAAGAGTCAGACACGACTGAGCAACTGAACTGAACTGAACTGAGGGAAGTCTGCCTCTAGATTGAACCAGACTGAATGTTTATGTCTAATGGGACATTATGGCTTCAGAGGGTGGTTTCCTATGACAGTACAAGCTGGAAAATAGCCAGAAATGGCCCAACACAAAGAAAACGTTCCAGAAATGTTTTGTGGTGAAAAGGTTTATCATAATGAAGTTTGTGTCTTCTGAAAGTTTTGAAATGGGAATTGATCAATAACATTTCAGATCAATAAAACAATTTCAGAGAAATGGAAGGTTTTAAAAAATTCTTAAAGGTCTTTTCAGCTCTCTTCAGATCTGGTGTGTATTCACAAACCAAATTCCTCATGCAGAATTCATAAGCTAAAACAGAAATTGAAGCACCAAATATGAGTAATAGCCGACAACTCACATTTTACCTGACCAATACAGGTTAAGGGGGCAACTGGAGGTATTAGCTTTGTAATTTTTTAAATCAAGTTTTCACTGATAAATGCAAGTGTGAGGCAAATTATTTAGGTGATTATTTTGTCAGAGGCATGCTGGTCATGAAGATAGGGTCCAGAATTCTATACCTCATCAAATTCTTTTAAATGTATCTCTGAACTGAGGAATATTTTCACATGCATTGCAAGTGCATCACATCATTTAATTCAACTATGAAAAGTAGTCAATACAATTTAATGCTGATAGAAGAAATATTTGACCTTATGATGAAACGAGAAGCCTGGCTTACAACATTAAGATGATGCAACCTCACCATCTAAGCTCACTAGCATTTTACATCTTGAAAGTATCTTTCAGGCTTTGACATCATAAACATACCCTGTGTGAATAAGTGACATTATGTATGGATGCTTTCTCCTGCTCATTAAGGGCTTTTTGTTCACCTGTAATGTTAATGGAGTTGGTATCACTGCAGGACGGCGGCATGGTGCTACTGTGGCTCTCCACTTGTACTCCAATTGTAGCTAGGAACTAACAAGCAATAAGCCAGGAAATTTTAGAATTGTCATAGAAAAGGATAGAATGATTTTACTGAGAACAAATTGCCAACATTTGTTGGAACACATAAAAAGCAAGAGAATTCCAGAAAAAAAATCTACTTCTGTTTCACTGACTATGCTAAAGCCTTTGACTGTGTGAATCACAGCAAACTGTGGAAAATTCTTAAAGAGATGTGAACACCAGACCACCTTACCTGCCTCCTGAGAAACCTGTATGCAGGTCAGGAAGCAACAGTGGGCAGTGGACATGGGGAAATGGACTGGTTCCAAGCTGAGAAAGGAGCCTGTGAAGGCTGGCTATATATTGTCATCCTGCTTACTTAATTTATATACAGAGTGTGTGCGAGTGTGCATGTTCAGTCAGTTCCGTTGTGTTCAACTCTTTGCTACCCTGTGGACTGCAGCTCACCAGGCTCCTCTGTCCATGGGAGTCTGCAGGCAGGAATATTGGAGTGGGTTTCCAAGCCTTCCTCCAGTGGATCTTCCCGACCCCAGGTATCAAACTCACTTCTGCCTGTGTCTCCTTCATTGCAGGCAGATTCTTTACCCACTGAGCCACCTGGGAGGCCCTAAATAAAGAGTATATCATGCCAAATGCCAGGCTGCATGAGTCACAGCTGTAATCAACATTGCTGGGAGAAATATCAATAACCTCAAATATGCAGATGACACCACTCCAGTGGCAGAAGGTGAAAGAGGAAAGTGAAAGAGCTGGCTTAAAGCTCAACATTCAAAAAACGAAGATCATGGCATCCAGTCCCATCACTTCACAGCAAATAGATGGGGAAACAATGGAAACAGTGACAGACTTTATTTTCTTGGGCTCAAAAATCACTGCAGATGGTGACTGTAGCCATGAGATTAATATGCTTACTCCTTAGAAGAAAAGCCATGACAAACCTAGATAGACTATGAAAAAGCTGACATATCACTTTGCCAGTAAAGGTCTGGATAGTCAAAGCTATGGTTTTTCCAGTAGTCATGTATGAATGTGAGTTGCACCATAAAGAATGCTAAGAATTGATACTTTTGAATTGTGGTTCTGGAGAAGACTCTTGAGAGTCCCTTGGACAGCAAGGAGATCAAACTTGTCAATCCTAAAGGAATTCAATATTCACTGGAAGGATTGATGCTGAAGTTGAAGCTCCAGTCCTTTGGCCACCTGATGCAAAGAGGTGACTCACTGGAAAACACCCTGATGCTGGGAAAACTTGAGGGCAGGAGAGAAAGTGGTGACAGAGGATGAGATGGTTGGATGGCATCATCAACTCAATGGACATGAGTTTAAGCAAACTCTGGGAGATAGTGAAGGACAGGAAAGCCTGGAGTGCTGCAGACCATGTGATCGCAAAGAGTGGGACGCAGCTGAGCAACTGAGCAACAAAAACAACTGACAGCAAATAGTTTTTCTAAGACTGCTTGATTGTGACATCAGCTTCTAGGCCAGGTTAGCAGCAGCAAGCAGTGATCAAACGTGTGCAATCAATTTAAGGGAAACTAGATCTGGATTATTAGAAACTGGATTATGAAAAAGTAGTGGGAGTCTCTATTCTCTATAGCTTTAAATCAAAATAATCAACTTTTGCTATAGGGAGGCAAGATTCCTAGGTCCCGAGATCACACAAGTTCTTTCCAGTCACATGTATGATACTGGATGGTCACAAACATTTCCAATCATCTCTATACACAAAGACTAGAATCAGGCACACATCCTTGAAAACAATTATGCATACATTGATTCATCAAAGAGGCTGTGAACCACAGGTATCTCTGATACTGCAAACATTCAATGTCTGAAACTAGCCTGCCAACTGTATTCTGTTGCCTTGGCAACGTGGAAAAATCTTATGCCTAAACAACAGGATCTTTAAAAAGGGTTTAAGCTGTTGACTATGGCAAAGGCTGTAGGTTCAAGCCAGGAGGTGAGGTTTTAGTCCAATTATAGACAGAGATACAGAATTTGTGCTAAGATTACAGTCATTCATCTATTAACTGACAAGTATTTGTGGACTGGTTCAGTTCAGTTCACTTCAATTGCTCAGTCATGTCCGACTCTTTGCGACCCCATGAACCGCAGCACCCCAGGCCTCCCTGTCCATCACCAACTCCCGGAGTTTATCCAAACTCATCTCCATTGAGTCAGTGATGCCATCCAACCATCTCATCCTCTGTCGTCCCCTTCTCCTCCTGCCTTCAATCTTTCCCAACATCAGGGTCTTTTCAAATGAGTCAGCTCTTCGCATCAGGTGGGTCCCTCAGACTCTGCCTAATCTTCTGTCCATTGTTCATGTTTGTGGACCCAACAACTTTTTTGCATCTTGTTTTGCATACTGGTTTTGCATCTTTTCTATATATTTATGCAACTCTGTATCACTGAGTAGTGTCCAATAAAAAAGAAAAAGACTTTTGATGGTGTACTTTATGGCATCAGTTCAGTTCAGTCACTCAGTTGTGTCTGACTCTTTGTGATCCTGTGGACTGAAGCCATCCCTGTCCATCACCAACTCCTGGAGATTGCTCAATTTCATGTCCATCAAGTTGGTAACGCCATCCAACCATCTCATCCTCTGTCTTCCCCTTATCCTCCTGCCTTCAATCTTGCCCAGCATCAGGGTCTTTTCCAATGAGTCAGTTCTTCACATCAGGTGGCCAAAGTATCGGAGCTTCAGTTTCAATTTCAGCATCGATCTTTCCAATGAATATTCAGGACTGATTTCCTTTAGGATGGACTGGTTGGATCTCCTTGCAGTCCAAGGGACTCTCAAGAGTCTTCTCCAATACCACAGCTCAAAAGCATCAATTCTTCAGCTCTCAGCTTTCTTTACGGTCCAAATCTCACATCCATACATGACTACTGAGAAAAATGTAGCTTTGACTAGATGGACCTTTCTTGGCAAAGTAGTATCTCGGCTTTTTAATATGCTGTCTAGGTTGGTCATAACTTTTCTTCCAAGAAGCAAGTGTCTTTTAATTTCATGGCTGTGGTCACCATCTGCAGTGATTTTGGAGCCCAAGAAGATAAAGTCTGTCACTGTTTCCATTGTTTCCCCATCAATTTGCCATGAAGTGATGGAACCATGTTACTAGCAACACCAGAAAAGACTTAGGAAATAAATAGACTTTACCCTAACCTTCTTGACCCTCTCTTGGAAAAGATAAACTTATCAGTGATGTATCTTTGACTAAACAGTGTGGCCCATGAGGGACCTGCAGGGGCTGCCAGTGAAGGGGCTCAGCCCCTCCCACAGCAGGGAATCAGGCCAAGCCGACTCCCCTGCAGGACACTGGATCCTTAGAGAGTTGACATGCAGACAGAGCAAACAAGCTGGAGGCTCATTCAGGCCTGCAGTAGAGCCTTGGCAAATCTTCCAGGAGTGCTTCCTCCACAGACCTCAGGGCCTGACCTGGCTTCTATCCCTTCATAGTTTGATTCTGTGCGTTCCATAATTATGTGAGTCCTTGAAAGCCTTCTAAAGAACATAAGTCAGCCCAAGTCGTCTTTTATTTCCTGTGCCCACAAAGCCCGCCTGGTAAAGCACAGCCTCTCACACATGACCTGGCCGGCACTTCTAGACCCAGCACTGTCGACGGCCCCTGCCTGTCCCTGCTCAGCTCCCTGCCCTCTCGATGCCAGTTCTCCCCAGCCGATCACACTCTTTTGACTAAAAGATCCTCCGCAGTAAGCTGGAACATCATCTAATAAGCAGAAACTACCAAGTACCAAACTACTCTTCTCTGCCCCTTCAGCTTAAATTTATCTTTGCCTCTTTTTCTTCAGACACACCCAAAAGCTGCCCTTTCCTCTTTTCCAGGGCTGTTCTCAGGTCCATGCCACTCTGAGACTGGGAACCAGCTACAATTTCCCCTCTCCATCAGCTGCTTCTCCTCAGTCCACTCACCCTTCAGCCATCCTGATTCTAGAAGGCCCTTTCCCATCAAACATTCCCACCAACTCACTGTCAGCTCAACACTTTCTTCGGTTTCTCTCTGTCTCTGCTTCTGTAACCTCTGAAACCACCACAGTCAGGCTTGTGCTCCCACCAGCCTCACCCAAGATCACTGAACTGTTCTCATGAAGGCTACCAGGAACTTGCAAAAAGCCAGATCAAAGAGTTTTGTTTCAGTTCCTAGCCCAAGAGACAAATATTGCAGAAAGTGCTAGTCATTACAAAATAATGATTTCTTTTTTAAAAATGGAATGCCCCAAACATGCTCATTCTCCCCTGTAGCTAGATTCTCCTCTGCTCAATGATCAGTGAGCAGAAGGGAAGAACATAACATCTGGGTCACATCCATAAAAGGAAGGATGTGTCTCTGCATCCCATCCCCCTCCTGCTGGCTGAGACTTGGGTGTGACATGGTCTATACCTGCTACATCTGCCATAGGCATCTATACCCCAGGGATGTAGAAAAATAAGGGATAGGGAGCCACAGCCCCAGATAATCTCATGAAGCCCTACAACCCTGGGCCACCCTTGAGCTCAGGGAGACTAACTGAGTGGCTGAGGATTGCAAAGCCAGACTAAAATCCATGCCCAAGCTTAATGGTCTTCCCAGCACGGTCCTTGGTGAAATGCAAACACTTCTGGGAGAGTGGGCTCCCACAGTTTCTGGTACCACATGCCCATGGTAACTTCTGCTATCGGGTGTCAATTTAGCCACAAAACAGCTCTGCAGAGCCTAAAAACGTTTCTAGGAACTCAATGTCTACATACCTCGTTTGGGATTGTCTTTCTCCTCCTGAAGCACTAAAACTTCTTTTTAAAGTGCCTGAAACAAGAAAATAAAAATAACTTCACATTTTCTTGCTGCAAATAATTTATTTATTCACTCATTTGCCTGTTTAAAAATACCTAACCAATTGTACCTACTATAAAGGCTGTCTTCATTTATCATACTATCAGCTAAAATATAACGTTGCAAATTACTATTTATTAACAGGTTTGTTTAAGGGTCCTTTCTCAAAGAAAAAGTGCTAAGCAAAGAAACTCCATTATTAATTGCTAACAAAGTACATAAAACATCTGTATCATCATCATCCTAAATCCCTTGCCAAGAGAGCTAGAAGTAACCACATGCAAGTGTAAGGGTCCAGCTTTTCCTTCTTCCCACTGACCCTCCCCATCCTCCTTACTGTGGATACACAATATCCCATCACCTCAAAATTCACCTCAGTTAGTAATTAACTGCTTCCAGAATCTGCTACATATGTTTAAATGCACAAATATCTTTGCTACATAATATTCATGTTTTCTCAATCACAAATCAAGACATTTTATTTAGCATGCAGGGCAGGAATTTATATGGAAAACAGAACAGAGTGTTGGAATTTGACATTGCCCCAGAAAATGTGCAACATCTATAATCCACTTTGATGGACCATTTAATTTTGAAAAGAGACAAAGTATGAAGCAAAATCCTTAGAGTCCTACTCTGATCCTTAGAGATACTATTTTAAACTTTCTTTTACAAAATTTTCATAGTATAGTCATTGAGAAGGGATTATTTACACTTTATTTCAGAGTATTTCTATCTATCCTATTTAATATTCCATCAACTTACTCTTTTAAAAGAGTCAGGAAACTCAAACAGGGGCTCTGTGTCAACCTAGAGGTGGGGGATGGGGCAGGAGATGGGAGGGAGGTTCAAAAGGGAGGCCTTATGTGTATACCAATGGCTGGTTCATGTTGAGGTTTGACAGAACACAGCAAAATTCTATAAAGCAATCATCCTTCAATAAAAAATAAATTAAAATAAGAGTTATTCTTTTCTGTCAATTTTCTATTCTAATTGGCATTTTATTTCAATTTCAGATTTGTTTAGTGAATTGAATCCTGTGTTTCTATAGAGAAGATTCTTTAAATTGTACCTAAATATATCTTTACTTTCCCATGCCCCAGTCTATTTTTTTTTTACTGTTTCAAATTAAGAGTAAAGATTAACATATTTACTGAATCTGCATGGTGTTTTTCATAATTCTAAATAATTATAATATTTAACTTTAGTGTTTTAAGGAAAATATATCCCTTTATATTAATGTAAGTAAAATTATACAAAACTTAGTATACAGCAAGACTAATTTCTTCTCCAGGTTTCTAACCTCTGATCAACAGACTCAAAAAGGTCACTTCCACTAGTCCTGTGGTTAGTTAGTATGTTTCCAAATAAGTTATCTCCACTCCCCAGTTAGAATCTGTATTTGCTGGAAGAAATAATTAAACAGTTCGTTTGACAGGAGGCAATGGAAAGCCACAGTGCCAGGTGGACTTTGGGCTCTGTCAGAGTGACAGACACACCTGTCCTAATTAGCACTGCACCTGGGAAACAAACCATTCATTTATGTAGGCGATGAAATCTGCTTGACTCCCAAGTACAATTTCCTGACCTCTACCTGCCAGCATCCACAAGTTGGCAAGAAAGCTTACTGAATGTCGATTCCTTCAAAGGGCTTGAGCTGGAGCTGCTAAAGTTATCCGAAATGTCCAATTCATCATCAAGCTCTGAATATATATCTGCACATTAATAAAAATAAAAAGCAAATGAACCTTGAAACACAAAGGAATCAAGAGTGTATTCATGTTGTAATCTTTTCACTAGAAATACCTTTCTCAATATTTTCCAAATTGAAGTTATCATCTGATAAGAGTCCATCACAGGCCCGGTCTTCGTCCTTACCACATGGTGCCTGGAAGCCTTCAGGAGGGAGGTCTGTGATTTCTGAAAGTTCACTTTTCAGGCTTCCTGCTCCACTGCTACTGCTACTCAAGCTTGCCTTCTCAAAGGTTTCCTGAAAGAGGAAGTCAGTTTGTAATACCCACTTCTTTCCCTCCTTCTGCAGGACTTAAAGTTCATTAGAACATATATTAAAATGACTAGAATATCATTATAAATGTTTGTGCTGAAGTGGCATCAGTAGTTCTACCTATATAAATGTTATAGAATTCATTCAGTCCATAACTACAAAACAAAGTGGGTTTGCTACCATTGGAAAACAAAGAATAGAAGCAGCAAAATACTCAGGAGCAAAGGCCTGTGTAATCTGGTGAAAGAAAATGTAGCACTAAGTAGTAAATTATGTAGAATAATTACGGAAATAAGAGGCCAAGATGGAGGATTAGAAAGACCTTGAGCTAACATGCTCCCATGGGCACACCAAAATGGCAAGTACTTACAGAGCAACTACTGATGAGAAAAATTGAAATTTAATAGAAAATACATTCTACAGCTAAAGATATAAAGAAGAAACCACAATGAGACAGGATAGGTGGAGGCACAGTAAGTCAAGACCATACCCCTGTGTGGGTGACCCACAAGCAGAAAAATAATTATAATTGTAGAGACTTTCACCAAAGAGCGACGGATTTGTGCTCTAAACCAGGCTCCCCAGCCCAGGCATCATACACCAGGAAAATGAGCCCCCAGAACATTTGCTTTTCAAGGCCAGCTGCACTCACTTTCAGGAGAATCAGAAGGCTTTAGGACACAGAGATTCCACTATCATAGGACAAACACAAAATTTCACACATTTCAGGACTCAGGGCAGAAACAATAACTTGAAAGTTACCTGGGTCAGGCCTATCTGTTGATCTTGGAAAGTCTTCTAGAGGAGGAGGAGGCTCAAGTAGAACTCCCCTGGAGACATAGACACCAGCGGCAGCCATCTTGGGGAACTCAATCTACTGCTGCAAGTACCATTGTGGAATCCTCTCTCCAGCTTACCATCCACCAGAAACCAGTCCCACCCCAGTGCCCATCAGCTTGTAGGCACCAGTACCGGGCAGCCTCAGGTCAATCAGATAAGCAAGAGAGGACACAGCTCTACTCACTAGAAGTTTGGCTGCCATAAGACCCCCTGAGCCCACAGCTGCCACTGGATAAGGCCCTGGCCACCAGCGAGCCCAGGAACCAGCCCCATACACCAGTGTGCAAGCACTGGACCAGGGGCCCTCAGGGCCTCCAGTCAGTGACCCTATGATTTGGTCCCACCAATAGTGGGTACACACCACCATCACAACCACTGTAACCCTATAGCCTGCCTTGTCAGGGCTCAGCCAATCGATCAGCAGGCCTACATCAGCCCTAAGACCTTCTGGGCCTGCACCCCATCCATCAGTAGACCAAAACCAATTCTGAGAAATTTGAGCACTTCAGTCAGCTACCCTGGAATCCAGCCCCACTCACAGTAGGCCAGCAACAACTTTGGGAAACTTCAGAACCCACAGGCAGGTGCACCAGAAATCAGGCTTAACCAATAGCAGACCAACACTAGATATGCGGATGCTGGCCCCACAACCCCCCAGCCCAGAACACAGCTCCACCATCAGCGGGCCATCACTAGCCAAGGCACCTCTAGGGCTCAACAGTTAGCTACACCATGATCTGGCTCCAACAACCAGTAGCTGACAACATCTGCATATGTCAACCAACTAGACCACGAACCAGCCAAACCTACAAGATCACTCACATAGTCTGCACAAAGAAGGACTCATACAGCTCACATAGGGGAAAACTCTAGAGCACATAGCTCTGTTGATAGAGGGGAGCATGATGCTGGAACACATAGGATGTTTCCCACAAAAGGCCATTTCTCCAAAGTCAGGAAACATAACAAACCTACTAAATACATAGAAACAAAAACAGAAAATTAGACAAAATGAGGTAACAGAGGAACATGCTCCCAGTGAAGAAATAAGATAAAACCCCAAAAGAAGAATTAAATGAAGTTGAGAGAAGTAATATACCCAATAGAGTTCAGGTAATGTTTGATGGTGAAGATGGTCAAAGAAGTCCAGAAAACATTGGACAAACAGAGAAGTCAGAATTTTTAGCAGAGCTGGAAAATATAAAGAAGAACAAAACAGAGATGAAGAATACAATAATGGACAAAAAAAAAAACAAAACACCAAAAGGAATCAATGGTAGATTGGATGGTACAGAGGAACAGATCAGTGAGCTGGAAGACAGAGTAGTGGAAATAGTGAAGCAGGAGAGAAAAAAGAAAGAGTGAGGATAGTTTCAGAGGCATTTGACATAACATCAAACACATTAATATTCACATTATAGAGTACAGGGGTCCCGGAAGAAGAGAGAGAAAGAAGCAGAGAACATATTTGAAAAAATCCCCGAGCCTGGGAAAGGAAATAGGTATTCAGGTTCAGAAAGCACAGAGAGTCCCAGAGAGGACTGACCCAAAGAGGACCACAACAAGACACACTGTAATTAAAATGGCAAAAATTAAAGATAAAGAAAGAATATTAAAAGCAAGAAAAAGAAAAAACAAGAAGTTACATACAAGGGAACTCTCATAAGGCCATCAGCTGGCCTTTTAGCAGAAACTGCAGGCCAGAAGGGAGTGGCATTATATACTTAAAGTGATGAAAGGGAAAACTTAGAACCAAGAATATTCTACCTGGCAAAATTCTCATTCAGATTTTCTGGACATAAAGAGTTTTAGAGGCAAGCAAAAGCTCAGAGTTCAGCACCACCAAAGCAGCTTTACAAGGAATGTTAAAGGAACCTCTCCAAGTAAAAGAAAAAAGGCCAAAATTTAAAAAGGAAAAGAGTCACTGGTAAAGACAAATAAACAGTAAAGGTAGTAAACTAACCATGTACAAAGATAGTAGGATGATTAAGAACTAAAGTAGGATGATTAAGAACTAAAGAGCCTCTTGATGAAAGTGAAAGAGGAGAGTGAAAAAGTTGGCTTAAAGCTCAACATTCAGAAAACTAAGATCATGGCATCTGGTCCCATCACTCCATGGGATATAGATGGTGAATCAGTGGAAACAATGACAAACTTTATTTTCTTGGGCTCCAAAATCACTGCAGATGGTGACTGCAGGCATGAAATTAAAAGATGCTTACTCTTTGGAAGAAAAGTTATGACCAACCTAGATAGCATATTAAAAAGCAGAGACATTACTTTGCCAACAAAGGTCTGTCTATTCAATGCTATGGTTTTTCCAGTAGGCATGTATGGATGTGAGAGTTGGACTATAAAGAAAGATGAGCATAGAAGAATTGATGCTTTTGAACTGTGGTGTTGGAGAAGACTCTTGAGAGTCCCTTGGACTGCAAGGAGATCCAACCAGTCCATCCTAAAGGAAATCAGTCCTGAATATTCATTGGAAGGACTGATGTTGAAGCTGAAACTCCAATACTTTGGCCACCTGATACAAAGAACTGGCTCATTTGAAAAGACCCTGATGCTGGGAAAGATTGAAGGCAGGAGAAGGGGACGACAGAGGATGAGATAGTTGGATGGCATCACGGACTCAATGGACATGAGTTTGAGTAAACTCCAGGAGTTGGTGATGAACAGGGAGACCTGGCGTGTTGCAGTCCATGGGGTCACAAAGAGTTGGACACATCTGAGCGACTGAACTGAACAGATCCATCAATAATTACTTTAAATGTACACAGACTAAATGCTCAAATCAGAAGACACAGAGTGACTGAATGGATAAAAAGGCAAAATCTACACATACACTGCTTACAAGACACTCACTATGCTGTCTAAAATACACTAACTGTGCTGCCTATGGGACACTCACTTCAAATCTAAAGGTACACAAAGACAAAGTGAGGGGATGGAAAAGTCATTCCATGAAAAAAATGAAAGTGAAAATAAAGTTGGAATAGCAATACTTTTATTAGACAAAATAGAATTTAAAACAAAGACTGTAAAGAGACAAAGATGGATTTTGAGGTCAATAAGAATATATAACTACTGGAAATATGTATGTAGCCAACATAAACACCTAAATACACAAAGCAAATATTAACAACATAACTAGAGAAACTGGTAGTAAAACAATAGCAGGTGATTTTAACACTGTACTTACATCAATGGAGAGATCATCCAGACAGAAAGCCAATAAGAAAACATTGGCCTTAAATGACACAATAGACCATACAGACTTAATAGATATACACAAAACACTATACCCAAAAGCAGAAAATTACACTTTCCTTTCAAGTGTACAAAGAACATTCTCCTGGATGGATCACATATTAGGGCACAAAATATGTCTGAGTGAATTTTAAAAATATGAAATCATAGCAAGGCTATCTTCTGACAATAAAACTATGAGATTAGAATCAACTACAAGGAAAAAAACTGTAAGAACACAAATCAGTTCAGTTCAGTTCAGTTCAGTCGCTTAGTCGTGTCCGACTCTTTGTGACCCCATGAATCACAGCACGCCACACCTCCCTGTCCATCACAAACTCCCGGAGTTTACTCAAACTCATGTCCATCGAGTTGGTGATGCCATCCAGCCATCTCATCTTCTGGCATCCCCTTCTCCTCCTGTCCACAATCCCTCCCAGCATCAGGGTCTTTTCCAATGAGTCAGTTCTTCGCATCAGGTGGCCAAAGTATTGAAGTTTCAGCTTCAGCATCAGTCCTTCCAATGAACACCCAGGACTGATCTCCTTTAGGATGGACTGGCTGGATCTCCTTGCAGTCCAAGAACACAAATAAATAAAGGCTAAACAGTATGTTACTAAACAACCAATGGATTACTGAAAAAATCAAGTAGGAAATAAAAAAATATTTGTAGACAAATGAAAATGAAACACAATTCAAAATCTATGGGATACAAGAAAAGTCTCTGAAGGTTGAAGTTTATAGTAATACAAGCCTACCAGATGGTGACCAGCCATGAAATTAAAAGACACTTGCTTCTTGGAAGGAAAGCTATGATCAACCTAGACAGCATATTAAAAAGCAGAGACATTACTTTGCTGACAAAGGTCCATCTAGTCAAAGCTATAGTTTTTCCAGTAGTCATGTATGGATGTGAGAGTTGGACTATAAAGAAAACTGAACACCAAAGAATTGATGCTTTTGAACTGTGGTGTTGGAGAAGACTCTTGAGAGTCCCTTGGACTGCAAGGAGATCCAACCAGTACATCCTAAAGAAAATCAGTCCTGAATATTCAAATCAGAAGGACTGATGCTGAAGCTGAAACTCCAATACTGATGCGAATAACTGACTCATTGGAAAAGACCCTGATGCTTGGAAAGATTGAAGGCAGGAGGAGAAGGGGATGACAGAGGATGAGATGGTTGGATGGCATCACTGACTCCATGGACATGAGTTTGAGTAAGCTCCTGGAGTTTGTGATGGACAAGGAAGCCTAGAGTGCTGCAGTCCATGGGGTCGCAAAGAGTCAGACATGACTGAGCAACTAAACTGAAGCCTAACTTAGGAAACAAAAATAAAATCTCAAAAGAAAAAGAAAAAACCAACAAACTTAACCCTACACCTAGACAAATTTGAAAAAGAAAAATGAAGAAAAAAGTTAGTAGAAGGACTGGTTCAAATGAATTCTTTTTGACGGCTGAGTAAAATTCCATGAAAGAAAACATAAAGATCAAAGCAGAAATAAATGAAATAGAGACCAAAAAAGACAAAACAATTTAAAAAGTCAGTGAAACTAACAACTATTTTTTGAAAAGATAAAATTGATAAACATTGAACAAGATTCACCATGAAAAAACAGACAGAGTGCTAAAATCAGTAAAGTCAGAAATGAAAAAGGAAAGGTTACAAACACCACAGAAATGCAATCATAAGAGATTTCTATAAACAACTATAAGCCAATATAATAGACAATGAAGAAAAAATGGCCAAATTCCAAGGAATGCAGAAACTCCGAAGACTGAATCAGGAAAAATCAGAAATATTAATAGATCAATTACCAGTAATGAACTTAAAATAGTAATAAAAAACCCAACAAGTAAAATGTCCAGGTCCAGATGCTTCACAGGTGAATGCCACAAAACCTTTTTTAAAAAGTTAACACCTATCTTTCACAAACTATTCCAAAAAATTACAGAGGAATAAATGCTTCTAAATATTCTATAAGGCAAGTATCACACTCATACCAAAGCCAGACAAAGATATAATTAAAAAGACTACTTACCAATGTCACTGATAAACATAAATGCTAAAATCCTCAACCAAATATTAGCAAATCATATTCGACAATGCATTAAAAGTATCATATATCTTCATCAAGCGGGATTCATATCCAGGATGCAGAAATGGTTCAATATCCACAAATTAATCACTGTGAAACACCACATTATCAAAGTGAAGAATTCACCAAGAAGAAAAGACAGTGCACCACTCCCCTCAAAAAAAAAAAAAAGAAATGAAAGTAAAGAAATAACAAGCAATTCCACAGAAATACAAGACAAAAAATTAGAAAGAAACAATGTTATGAACAATTATATGCCAACAAATTGGACAATCCAGAAGAAATGGATAAGTTTCTAGGAACATACAGCCTGTCAAAACTGAATCAGGAAGAAATGGATTGAACAGCCCAATCACTGTAAGTGAAATAGAATCTGTAATAAGAAACTCCCTGCAAACAAAAGTCCTGGACCAGATCACTTCACCAGGGAATTCTATAAATATACAAAAAAGAATATATACCAATTCTCAAACTTTTCCAAAAGACTGAAAAAAAGGGGACTTCTCTGGTGGTCCAGAGGTTGAGAGTCCACCTGCCAATGCAGGGGACCTGGGTCTGATTCTTGGTGTGGGAACTAGGATCCCACATACTGCAAGGCAACTGAGCCCATGTGCCACAGCTACTAAAGCCCTTGCACCTAGAGCCCATGCTCTGCAACAAGAGAAGCTGCCACAATGAGATACCCACGCACTGCAACTAGAAAGTAAACCCTGCTTGCTACACCTACAGAAGACCCCTGTGCAGCAACAAAGAGCCTATGCACTGCAACAAAGACTCAGTGCTGCCAAAAGGAAATAAATTAATTAAAAATTTTTTAAAGTTTGAAAAGAAGGGAACACTCAAAAGGTTACTCTATGAAGTCACCTTAACACTGATACTAAAAACAGACACTGCCAAAAAAAGAAAATTACAGGCCAATATCTTTGATTAATATAAATGCAAAAATCCTCAACAAAATATTAGCAAAGCAAATATAACACATAGAAATCCCTTTTCATACACCATGATCAAGCTGGATTCATCTCAGGGTCTCAAAGATGGTTCCACATATGCAAATCAATCAATGTGATACACCATATCAACCAAAGAAAATTGAAAAAAACATGATCATTTCAATGTGCATGCATGTTAAGTTGTTTAGTCACATCCAACTCTTTGCGATGCTATGGACTATAGCATGCCAGGCTCCTTTGTCCACAGGATTTCCCAGGCAAGAATACTGGAGTGGGTTGCCATGTCCTCCTCTAGGGGATTTTCCTGACCCAGTGATCAAAACCACATCTTTTGTGTCTCCTGCATTGGCAGCGGGTTCTTTACCACTAAGCCCCATAGATGCAGTAAAAACCTTTGATAAACATCATTCATTATCAGAGAAATGCAAATCAAAATCACAATGAGGTACCATCTAATGCCGGTCAGAATGGCTGCTATTCAAAAGTCTACAAGCAATAAATGCTGGAGAGGGTGTAGAGAAAAGGGAACCCTCTTACACTGTTGGTGGGAATGCAAACTAGTACATCCACTATGGAGAACAGTGTGGAGATTCCTTAAAAAACTGGAAATAGAACTGCCATATGACCCAGGAATTCCACTGCTGGGCATACACACCAAGGAAACCAGAATTGAAAGAGACACGTGCACCCCAATGTTCATCACAGCACTGTTCACAATAGCCAGGACATGGAAGCAACCTAGATGTCCATCAGCAGATGAATGGATAAGAATGCTGTGGTACATATACACAATGGAATATTACTCAGCCATTAAAAAGAATGCATTTGAATCAGTTCTAATGAGGTGGATGAAACTGGAGCCTATTATACAGAGTGAAGTAAGTCAGAAAGAAAAACACCAATACAGCATATTAACATATATATATGGAATTTAGAAAGATGGTAACGATAACCCTATATGCAAAACAGAAAAAGAGACACAGAAATACAGAACAAACTTTTGAACTCTGTGGGAGAAGGTGAGGGTGGGATGTTTCAAAAGAACAGCATGTATACTATCTATGGTGAAACAGATCACCAGCCCAGGTGGGATGCATGAGACAAGTGCTCCGGCCTGGTGCACTGGGAAGACCCAGAGGAATCGGGTGGAGAGGGAGATGGGAGGGGGGGATCGGGATGGGGAATAAGTGTAAATCTATGGCTGATTCATATCAATGTATGACAAAACCCACTGAAATGTTGTGAAGTAATTAGCCTCCAACTAATAAAAAAATTAAAAAAAAAAAACCATATGATTATTTCAATAGATGCAGAGAAAGCCTTTGACAAAATTCAACACCCATTTATGATTAAAACTCTCCAGAAAGCAGGAATATAAGGAACATACATCAACATAATAAAAGCTATATATAACAAACCCACAGCAAACATTATCCTCAATGGTGAAATGTTCAAAGCATTTCCACTAAAGTTAGGAACAAGGCAAGGGTGCCCACTCTCACCACTACTATTCAACATAGTTTTGGAAGTGTTGGCCATAGCAATCAGAGTAGAAAAAGAAATAAAAGGAATCAGATTAGGAAAAGAAGAAGTAAAACTCTCACTGTTTGCAGATGTCATGATCCTCTACAGAGAAAACCATGAAGACTCTACCAGAAAATTACTAGAGCTAATCAATGAATATAGTAAAGTTGCAGGACATAAAATTAACACACAGAAATCCCTTGCATTCCTATACACTAGCAATGAGAAAACAGAAAGAGAAATTAAGGACACAATGCCATTCACCATTGCAATGAAAAGAATAAAATACTTAGGAATATATCTACCTAAAGAAACAAAAGACCTGTATATAGAAAACTATAAAACACTGATGAAAGAAATCAAAGAGGACACAAATAGATGGAGAAATATACCATGTTCATGGATTGGAAGAATCAATATTGTCAAAATGGCTATACTACCCAAAGCAATCGATAGATTTAATGCAATCCCTATCAAGCTACCAACGGTATTTTTCACAGAACTAGAACAAATAACATCACAACTTGTATGGAAATACAAAAAACCTCAAATAGCCAAAGTATTGAGAAAGAAGAATGGAACTGGAGGAATCAACCTGCCTGACTTCAAGCTCTACTACAAAGCCACAGTCATCAAGACAGTATGGTACTGGCACAAAGACAGAAATATAGATCAATGGAACAGAATAGAAAGCCCAGAGATAAATCCACGAACCTATGGACACCTTATCTTTGACAAAGGAAGAAGAATATTCAATGGAGAAAAGAGAACCTCTTTAACAAGTGGTGCTGGGAAAAGAATGAAACTAGAACCCTTTCTAACACCATACACAAAAATAAACTCAAAATGGATTAAAGATCTAAATGTAAGACCAGAAACTATAAAACTTCTAGAGGAGAACATAGGCAAAACACTCTCTGACATAAATCACAGCAAGATCCTCTATGACCCACCTCCCAGAATACTGGAAATAAAAGCAAAACTAAACAAATGGGACCTAATGAAACTTAAAAGCTTTTGCACAACAAAGGAAACTATAAGTAAGGTGAAAAGACAGCCCTCAGATTGGAGAAAATAATAGCAAATGAAGAAACAGACAAAGGATTAATCTCAAAAATATACAAGCAACTCCTGCAGCTCAATTCCAGAAAAATAAATGACCCAATCAAAAATGGGCCAAAGAACTAAACAGACATTTCTCCAAAGAAGACATACAGATGGCTAACAAACACATGAAAAGATGCTCAACATCACTCATTATTAGAGAAATGCAAATCAAAACCACAATGAGGTACCATTACACGCCAGTCAGGATGGCTGCTATCCAAAAGTCTACAAGCAATAAATGCTGGAGAGGGTGTGGAGAAAAGGGAACCCTCTTACACTGTTGGTGGGAATGCAAACTAGTACAGCCACTATGAAGAACAGTGTGGAGATTGCTTTAAAAACTGCCATATGACCCAGCAATCCCACTTCTGGGCATACACACTGAGGAAACCAGAACTGAAAGAGACACATGTACCCCAATGTTCATCACAGCACTGTTTATATTAGCCAGGACATGGAAGCAACCTAGATGCCCATCAGCAGATGAATGGATAAGAACGCTGTGGTACATATACACCACGGAATATTAGTCAGCCATTAAAAAGAATTCATTTAAATCAGTTCTAATGAGGCGGATGAAACTAGAGCCCATTATACAGAGTGAAGTAACCCAGAAAGAAAAACACCAATACAGCATACTAACAGATATATATGGAATTTAGAAAGATGGTAATGATAACCTTACATGCAAAACAGAAAAAGAGACACAGATATACAGAACAGACTTTTGGACTCTGTGGGAGAAGGCGAGGGTGGGATGATCTGAGAGAATAGCATTGAAACATGTGTATTATCAACTGTGAAACAGATCGCCAGTCCAGGTTTGATGCATCAGACAAGTGCTCAGGGCTGGTGCACTAGGATGACCCAGAGGGATGGGATGGGGAGAGAGGTGGGAGGGGGGTTCAGGATGGGGAACACACGTAAATCCATGGCTGATTCATATCAATGTATGGCAAAAAAACACTAAAATATTGTAAACTAATTCTCTCCAACTGATATAAATAAATAAATAAAAATTATATGGAACCACAATAAGACCCATAATTGCCAAAGTAATCCTGAGGTAAAAAGAAGAAAGCTTGAGACATAACCTCCCAACCTACAGAAAATACTACAAAGTTAACAGCAAACAAAACAATATGGTAAAGACATAAAGATCAGTGGAACAAAAGCAAACTCAGAAATAAACCCACATACTTATGGTCAATTAATCTTCAACAAAGGAGGCAAGAAAATAAAACAGAGAAAAGAAAGTTGTGTTGGGAAAGCTGAATAGCTACATAAATAGTAATAAATAGTAAATAAATGAACTTAGAACACACCCTCAAACTGCAAACAGTAATAAACTCAAAATGACTTAAGGACTTAATTATAAGACATGACACCATAAAACCCCTAGAAGATAACACAGCAGAACACTATGACATAAATTGTACCAATATTTTTTGGATATGTCTCTTAAAGCAAAGGAAATAAAAACAAAAATATACAAATGGGACCTAATTAAACATAAGCTTTTACATCAAAAGAAACAAAAGGACAACCTGTAGACTGAGAGAAAATATTTGCAAATGATATAACAGACAAGGAAATAATTTCCAAAATATACAAATAGGTCATATAGATCAATAACCAAAAAACAAACAACCCAATCAAAAATGGGCAGACCTAAATTGACATTTCTCCAAAAAAGACATACAGATGGCCAAAAGACACATGAAATGATGATCAATATTGCTTATTATTTGAAAAATGCAAATCAAAACTACAGTGAGGTATCACTTCACACCAGTCAGAATGGCCATCTTCAAAAGTCCATAAATAATAAGTGCTAGAGAGGGTATGGAGAAAAGGGAATCCTCATACACTGTTGGTGGGAATGTAAATTCCTGCAGATACTTAAAAAATAGTAAGGAAGTTCCTCAAAACACTTTTATAAAGAGAGTTGCCATATGATCCCACTCCTGGGCATATATACAAAGAAAACTCTAATTTGAAAAGACACACGCACCCCTATGTTCATAGAAGTGCTATTTACAATAGCCAAGACATGGAAGCAACCTACATGTTCATCAACAGATGAAGGGATAAAGAAGACACAGTGTATGCGAAATATTTCTCAGAAATAATAAAGAATGCAAAAATCCTTAACAAAATTCTAGCAAACAGAATCCAACAACATATTAAAAAAAATCATACACCATGACCAAGTGGGCTTTATCCCAGGAATGCAAGGATTCTTTAATATCTACAAATCAATCAATGTAATACACCACATTAACAAATTGAAAGATAAAAACCATATGATTATCTCAATAGATGCAGAGAAAGCCTTTGACAAAATTCAACACTCATTTATGATTAAAACTCTCCAAAAAGCAGGAATAGAAGGAACATACCTCAACATAATAAAAGCTATATATGACAAACCCACAGCAAGCATCACCCTCAATGGTGAAAAATTGAAAGCATTTCCCTGAAATCAGGAACAAGACAAGGGTGCCCACTCTCACCACTACTATTCAACATAGTGTTGGAAGTTTTGGCCACAGCAATCAGAGCAGAAAAAGAAGTAAAAGGAATCCAGATAGGAAAAGAAGAAGTGAAACTCTCACTGTTTGCAGATGACATGATCTTCTACATAGAAAACCCTAAAGACTCTACCAGAAAATTACTAGAGCTAATCAATGAATATAGTAAAGTTGCAGGATATAAAATTAACACACAGAAATCCCTTGCATTCCTATACACTAACAATGAGAAAACAGAAAGAGAAATTAAGGAAACAATACCATTCACCATTGCAACAAAAAGAATAAAATACTTAGGAGTATATCTACCTAAAGAAACAAAAGACCTATACATAGAAAACTATAAAACACTGATGAAAGAAATCAAAGAGGACACAAACAGATGGAGAAACATACCGTGTTCATGGATTGGAAGAATCAATATTGTCAAAATGGCTATTCTACCCAAAGCAGTCTATAGATTCAATGCAATCCCTATCAAGCTACCAACGGTATTTTTCACAGAACTAGACCAAAGAATTTCACAATTTGTATGGAAATACAAAAAACCTCGAATAGCCAAAGTAATCTTGAGAAAGAAGAATGGAACTGGAGGAATCAACCTGCCTGACTTCAGACTCTACTACAAAGCCACAGTCATCAAGACAGTATGGTACTGGCACAAAGACAGAAATATAGATCAATGGAACAGAATAGAAAGCCCAGAGATAAATCCACGAACCTATGGACACCTTATCTTTGACAAAGGAGGCAAGGATATACAATGGAAAAAAGACAACCTCTTTAACAAGTGGTGCTGGGAAAACTGGTCAACCACTTGTAAAAGAATGAAACTAGAACACTTTCTAACACCATACACAAAAATAAACTCAAAATGGATTAAAGATCTAAATGTAAGACCAGAAACTATAAAACTCCTAGAGGAGAACATAGGCAAAACACTCTCCGACATAATCACAGCAAGATCCTCTATGACCCACCTCCCAGAATATTGGAAATAAAAGCAAAAATAAACAAATGGGACCTAATGAAACTTAAAAGCTTTTGCACAACAAAGGAAACTATAAGCAAGGTGAAAAGACAGCCCTCAGATTGGGAGAAAATAATAGCAAATGAAGCAACAGACAAAGGATTAATCTCAAAAATATACAAGCAACTCCTGCAGCTCAATTCCAGAAAAATAAATGACCCAATCAAAAAATGGGCCAAAGAACTAAACAGACATTTCTCCAAAGAAGACATACAGATGGCTAACAAACACATGAAAAGATGCTCAACATCACTCATTATCAGAGAAATGCAAAATCAAAACCACAATGAGGTACCATTACACGCCAGTCAGGATGGCTGCTATCCAAAAGTCTACAAGCAATAAATGCTGGAGAGGGTGTGGAGAAAAGGGAACCCTCTTACACTGTTGGTGGGAATGCAAACTAGTACAGCCACTATGGAAAACAGTGTGGAGATTCTTAAAAAACTGGAAATAGAACTGCCATATGACCCAGCAATCCCACTTCTGGGCATACACACTGAGGAAACCAGATCTGAGAGAGACACGTGCACCCCAATGTTCATCGCAGCACTGTTTATAATAGCCAGGACATGGAAGCAACCTAGACTCCCATCAGCAGATGAATGGATAAGGAAGCTTTGGTACATATACACTATGGAATATTACTCAGCCATTAAAAAGAATTCATTTGAACCAGTCCTAATGAGATGGATGAAGCTGGAGCCCCTTATACAGAGTGAAGTAAGCCAGAAAGATAAAGAACATTACAGCATACTAACACATATATATGGAATTTAGAAAGATGATAACGATAACCCTATATGCAAAACAGAAAAAGAGACACAGAAATACAAAACAGACTTTTGAACTCTGTGGGAGAAGTGAGGGTGGGATATTTCAAAGAACAGCATGTATACTATCTATGGTGAAACAGATCACCAGCCCAGGTGGGATGCATGAGACAAGTGCTCGGGCCTGGTGCACTGGGAAGACCCAGAGGAATCGGGTGGAGAGGGAGGTGGGAGGGGGGATCGGGATGGGGAATACGTGTAAATCTATGGCTGATTCATTCAATGTATGACAAAACCCACTGAAATGTTGTGAAGTAATTAGCCTCCAACTAATAAAAAAAAAAAAAGAAATAATAAAGAAATAAAAGACTGCAATTTGCAACAAGAATGAACCCAGAGATTATCATACTAAGTGAAGTAAGTCAGACACAGAAAGACAAATATCACATTATATCACTTACATGTGGAATCTAAAAAATATGACACAGATGAACTCATTTACAAAACAGACTCAAAGACACAGAAAACAAACTTATGGCTACCAAAGGGGAAAGGGATAAACTAGGAGTTTGGGATGAACAGAAACACACTACTGTATATAAAACGGAAAAACAACCAGGACTTAAGTTATAGCAGAGGGAACTATATTTAATATCTTAGAATAACATAGTGAAATAGAATCTGATAAAGAGTAACATATATATACAAAAACTGAATCACCTTGCTATATGCCAGAAACTATCACAATATTGCAAAACAACTCTACCTTTAAGGGAAAAAAAGCTGAAGAATAAAAATCATATGATCAACTTAATAGATACAGAACAAGTTTGGGGGGAAATTCAATATCCCTTTATAATAAAAACTCTCCACAAAGTGGGTATAGAGGGAACATACCTCATCATAATAAAGGCCATATATGATAAACCCACAGCTAGCATCCTACTATACAGTGGAAAACTGAAAGCATTTCCTCTGAGATCAGGGATAAGACAAGGGTGCCCAATCTTGTCCCTTTTTCTCAGTATAACATTGAAAGTCCAAGCCACAGCAATCAGATAAGAAAAAGAAGCAAACAGAACCCAAATTGAAAAGGAAGCAGTAAAACTGTCACTTGGAGATGACATAATACTAAACATTGAAATCTTAAGGCAGTACCAGAAAAACTACTATAACTCATCGATGAATTCAGTAGAGTTTCAGGACACAAAGCTAGTATACAGAAAATTGTCACATTTCTACAGATTAAGAATAAACTATCAGAAAGAGAAATGAAGAAAACAACTCCACGTACCATTCGTCAAAAAGAATAAATACCTAGGAATAAATTTAATTAAGAAGGTCAAAGAATTGAATTAGAAAACTCCACGACACTGATGAAACAAGCTGAAAATGAAAACCAAAGTGTTAGTCACTCAGTCATGTCCAACCTTTTGCAACCCCATGGTCCATAACCCACCAGGTTCCTCTGTCCATGGAATTCAGCAGGCAAGAATACTGGAGTGGGTTGCCATTCCCTTCTCCAGGGGGTCTTCCCATATGAGGGATCAAACCCAAGTCTCCTGCATTGCTTGTGGATTATTTACCGCCTGAACCATGAGGACAAAAAAGATGACAAGGTATACTCTGTCCATGGATTAGAAGAATTAACATCATAAAAATGATCTTGACAATGTATAGATTAAATGCAATCCCTATCGAAATACCAGTGGTGTTTTTCATAGGTGTAGAAAAAATTCTTAAGTGTGTATGGAAACCCAAAAGGTCTCAAACAGACAAAGCAATCTTGAGAAAAACATTAGAGCTTGAGGTATCTTCAGATTATATTACAAAGCTACAATCATCAATACAGTATGGCACTGGCACAAAAACAGATACATAGATCAATAGATCAGAATAGAGAGCCTGGAATAAACCCATGAATTTCCTGTCTATTAATATACAACAAAGGTGGGAAGAATATACAATGGGGAAAAGTCTCTTCAATAACAGGTGCTAGGAATACTGGACAGCTAGATGTAAAAGAATAAAATTAGAACATTTTCTCACAGCATATAGAAAAACAACATTAAAATGGATTAAAGGCCTAAATATTAGACTAGAATTGACAAATTTTCTAGAAGAAAACATAATCAGAATAGTATAAAGAAGATGTGGCACACATATACACAATAGATTACTACTCAGTCATAAAAAAGATATTTTGCTCTCTTCAATCAAATGGATAGACCTGGAGGGCATTGTGCTTAGTGAAATAAGTCAAAGAAAGAAAATACTGCATGATATCACTTATACATGAAATCTTAAAAAAATAAAATAACAAATACATAAAATAAAACAAATAGACCCACAGATATAGAGAACAAATGAGTGGTTTCTGGTAGGGAGATGAAAGGGAGGGGGAAAGACAGGGGTAGGGAATTGGGAGATACAAACTACTAGGTATAAAATAAATAATATACAGCATGTTATTTATAGCACTGAGAATATAACCAATATTTTATAATAACTTTAAATGGAGTAAAATTGGAAAAAGTCTAAACCACTATGCTACACACCTTAAAGCAACATATATTATAAATCAATTATACCCTAATTTAAAAAAAATGAAAAGTGAAATAAAAGGCATGATTGTAATAAAAATAAATAAATAAATAAATAAATAAATAAAATCCAAAATACCTCACCAAAACTATATCAAATCTTTAATTTCTGGATTCCAAATATGCCAAGATAAAGCCACCAAATAGTATTGCTTTCCTTCTTAAAAAAGAAAGTTTAGAAAAAAGAACTCTGTGGGAGAAGGTGAGGGTGGGATGTTGCGAAAGAACAGCATGTATATTATCTATGGTGAAACAGGTCACCAGCCCAGGTGGGATGCATGAGACAAGTGCTCGAACCTGGTGCACTGGGAAGACCCAGAGGAATCGGGTGGAGAGGGAGGTGGGAGGGGGGATCGGGATGGGGAATACGTGTAAATCTATTGCTGATTCATGTCAATGTATGACAAAACCCACTGAAAAAAATAAATAAATAAATAAATTAAAAAAAAGAAAGTTTGCTGCAAATGCTGATATTTAAGAAACCAAAACTGGCTCTTCCTGGAGACTAACTTCTTATATAGTTTTCCCAGCCAAGGCACAATTGGTCCTTAGGATCCTGGAAAGGAATTTAATGACCTGATATCCTTATCAAGGATGGGCTTTATCACCCTGCCATGCCAGGCCCAGCTCCAGGAAGGGTTAAAGGAGAATACTGATAGTTGAAGGGCCTCTTAGTGAATCCCTGCTTTCATGGAGCCCAGAGTGTGAGTGAAAGGTAAGTCATAGAACATAACAAAGGCAGAGAACAAAAACAACAAGAGTGTCACAGGCTCCACCACGTGCACCTGTGGAAATGTGTGCCTCTGACATCCCTATTCCAGTTATACTCAGAAATAAACTGAAAGATCCAGTTAATTTAAAGGTTACTGCCAAGAAAAATAAAAGCACATATTCTAATTTGTACCATGGCAAAATTATTACCACTATGAATAGAAATGAAATCAATTACAAAGACTAATAAAAAAAATTCAAGGTGAATGTTATTTCCTTTCCTAAACTTGCATACAATATTTCTATCTGTAAATCCAAATTGCTGAAAAAATTAAATAAAAGCAGTCACTGCTATTTATACAAAGATCCATACTATAATAGAGAAGGCAATGGCAACCCACTCCAGTACTCTTGCCTGGAAAATCCCACGGGGGAAGGAGCCTGGTAGGCTGCAGTACATGGGGTCGCCAAGAGTCAGACACTGACTGAGTGACTTCACTTTCACTTTTCACTTTCATGCATTGGAGAAGGAAATGGCAACCCACTCCAGTGTTCTTGCCTGGAGAATCCCAGGGACAGAGAAGCCTGGTAGGCTGCTGTCTATGGGGTCACACAGAGTTGGACATGACTAAAGCAACTTAGCAGCAGCAGCAGCCATATTATAAATTCAAACAATTTCTAAGTTATCTTTTTGATACCTCTGGTGTTATAATATACAACAAATTATGGGTTAGTTCTTTGGAATTCAATTTTATTGACTTAATTTTAAGATATCAGAATGGATAAAAATATGTCATTATAACAGTGAAATATTACATGCAGCAATTAATATTTTTCTAACTTAAGATGAATTTTCCTTAAGACAAGCATGAACAGCCTCAGACACCTATCAGAATTCATCCTGAAGACACTGAAAGAATCCCATTTACCTGAGACAGCAGAGTCGGCTCCTGCTGACATGTGATTGCGTTCCGGTTGGCTTCCATAAAATACCTCTGTGTGCGCCTCCGTTCCCGTTCCAGCTTCTTCTCCAAGGCCAGTTGGGATGTGGATAAATTGTCTACATACTTCATCATGATATCTGATATCATGGAGCTGACTTCTACAATATCTGGACGGGTTTCTGCATCTGGAGTGAGGCATCTAAGGAAAGATAAGCTCATCACAGCGCTCTAGTCAAAGTCAGGACCAGGCCACAGGTTAAATTCTGCTCTGTGTCCCCCGTGGTGCTTGCACCCAAGAGAACATGGACAAGATGAACTTCAAGAATACTTCTGAAACCAAGACTTCTCAAAAGACACTTGGAAAATCTGGGGAGGAGAGGAAGCGGTACTATTCACTTTGCAGGCTGGCTCATGGGCAAGGGTTCCAGACTGTGTTGGAAGTTGCTCCCAGTTCCAGGATGGGTGGGTGGGGTCTGCTTCTTCTATGTAAGTGATTCTCCTCTAAAACCACCCCTACTCACTGGGCAATGAAACAAAGAGGCATCCTAATAAAATAGGACCTGAATACCACACTTGATGCACCAAAAGGAAGGAAAGATTCTGGGAGGTGGCAACTTACTGGACTTTACCAGCTGTATAGGAGCAAGATCAACACAACTTGATTAATGAGAATCTTACAAAGCATGAAACTATAAAAATAAAATGCAACCCAGTTGCATTTTATTTGAAGTTTAAGCTGTATGTCATAATTTTTAACTGTAGACAATTTGACACATCACACGCTAAAAACTTTCTCAGATTTTGGAGGCAAGAAATATCAACCAGCATACTAATGGGAGAACTGTTTCTATCACAGCTAAACAGTAGTAGAGGTTATTCTAGCTGCCCGTGGAACAAATTGTCAAGATCACTGATTAGTATAATTTAAAAATTTCTGGCACTCACCACAATATTTGTCTATTTTTTAATTCAAAGGCTCTAGCTTTACATAGGGGCTTCCCTGGTGACTCAGACAATAAAGAATCTGCCTGCAATTCAGGAGAAAGTGAAAGTGAAGTCACTCAGTCATGTCTGACTCTGCGATCCCATGGACTATAGCCTACCAGGCTCCTCTGTCCATGGGATTTCCCAGGCAAGAGTACTGGAGTGGGTTTTCATTTCCTTCTCCAGGGGATCTTCCCAACCCAGGGATCAAACCCAGGTCTGCTGCACTGCAGGCAGACGCTTTACTGTCTGAGCCACCAGAGACCTGTGTTCAATCCCTGGAGGAGGGCATGGCAACCCACTTCAGTATTCTCACCTGGAGAATCCCATGGACAGAGGAGCCTGGAGAGGCTATAGTCTACGGGGTCTCAAAGAGGGACATAACTGAGGCATTAGCATTTTAACTTTCAATTTTATATGTGTAATGTATATGTTTCCATCCTATTCTCTCAATTCATCCCACCCTCTCCTTCCACCACTGTGTCCATAAGTCTGTTTACTATGTCTGTGTCTCCTTTGCTGCCTTGCAAATGGGTTCATTAGTATCATCTCTCTAGATTCCATATGTATGTATTGTTGTTGTTCAGTCATCCAGTCATATCTGACTCTTTGTGACCAAATGGACTGCAGCACACCAGGTCTCTCTGTCCCTCACCATTTCCTGAAGTTTTCCCAAGTTCATGTTCATTGCATTGGCGATGCCATCCAGCCATTTCATCCTCAGATGCCCTCTTCTCCTACTGCCCTCAATTTTTCCCAGCATCAGGGACTTTTCCAATGAGTTGGTTGTTCACATTAGATGACCAAAATACTGGAGCTTCAGCTTCAGCATCAGTCCTTCCAACAAGTATTCGGGACTGATTTCAACTTTGCTGGTATCCTAGGTGTTAGGTTTTTGTTTTCAGTTTTTTCCTTTCAGTACTCTAAATTTATCATACAACTCCTCTGACCTTCAATGTTTCTATAGAAAAATCAGTCTGAAAACCTTATGGGAGTTCCCTGTAACTGACACTTTGTTTTTCTCTTGCTACTTTTAGAATCCTCTCTTTAGTTTTAACTTTTGCCATTTTACTTACTATAGGTTTTGATGGAGGTCTATTTGGGTTCATCTTGTTTGGGACCCTCTGTTCTTCTTGTACCTGGATATCTGTTTCCTTCTTCAACATCAGGAAAGTAATTTCCAGGCATAATTATATCAAATACACAATGCACTCTCTTTTCTGTCTCAACTCCTTCTAAGACCCATATTATGTGAATGTTAGCATGCGTGATGTTGTCCTAGAGGTCCCTTAAACTATTTTCATTTTCTTAAATCTATTTTTCTTTTTGCTGTTTTGATTGGGTGATTTCCACTATTCTATCTCCCAGATCACTAATACACTCCTCTGTATCACCTAATCTGCTGTTAATTCCCACTACTATAATTTTAATTTCAGTTACAGAAAGGTCCCTACATACAGACCTTCAAGTAGCAAACTTTCAAAAGTGCTAACTTGAGTCTGTGTATCCAATCACGGAAGTTAATTCACATGTCTGATGTACATCGTCACCCATGTGCATCCTCTCAAGTGGTCGTGTTTTTGTGTACTTTATTGTATAGTACTGCATTCAGAACAGCAATAGCGTGTCTTTATTTCAAGCCCAGGATATCCAGAAGCAAGCATAAAAGCAGCAGTGATGTAGCTGGTACTACGGTACTTTTCAAGGTACTGAACTGTAAGACTTAAAATGCTTTCTTAATTTTGTGTGTATGTTTTTAATGTATTATTTGTCTTAAAAGTATTATAAACCTATTATAGTACAGTACTATATAGCTGAATATGTTAATTGGGTACCTAGGCTAACCTTGTTGAACAAATTGGACTTGTTAAAATGCTCTTGGAACAAAACTCATTTGTATGTAAGAGACTTACTATATTGTATTCCTCAGTTCTGTTTTTTAAAAAATATTTTCTAATACTTTGTTAAGATTTTTCACTGTGTTCAACTATTCTTTTAAGTTCAGTTGCTATTCCCATTACAATTGCTTTGAACTGTTTATCAGGTAAATTATTGACCTCTGTTTCACTAAGATTTTCTTTTCAGGGTTTTTCCTTATCATTTCTTTTGAACCATATTCCTCTGCCTTCTCATTTTGTTTAAGTTTCAGTCTATAAAACTGGGTGAAACAGTTACCTGCTCTGACCTTGAAAGTGTGTCCTTGTGTGGGAGCATCCCTGTGATGTCTGCGTGTGGGCTGCATCTGACATCAGCACAGGCCGTCTTCTCCCCAGGGGACTGGCAGCTGCCACACAGGTCGGGTGGGGGTGGAGCTGGAGGGCTAGAGCCAGAGCCAGGTGCAAGCTGGGGCTTCTTCTCTGCCCAGTGCCATCACCAGACTGTCAAGGATGGGGTCAGGGCACAAGGCCTGCTGCAGGGGCCCTGAGGAAGCTGGGTTTCTCCTACATGTGATGGCAGCCTCCCCCTTGGTTTGAGGTGGAGAGTCAGGGCTGAGAGCTTGAGACTGCACTTTTTTGCTGATTTTGCTTTCTCCCTGGTGTGCTTGCTTGGCTAGTGGCTGAGTTGTGGCTGAAGACTGAGCTGAGTTTGCTCCCTCCTGAGTGCATGCAGGGACACACATACTGGCAATGGCAGCTTATGTCTTGGCCCAGCAGCAGGCTGGAGTCCAGCCAGCCCTGCTCCCGCCAAGTGTGCACACTCTCATAATCAGTGGCAGAACTGTTGATCAGAAGTGCCTTCGTGGGGAGCAGCATGGAACAAGAGGGGCTGGAGTGGGAGCCTGGTGACAGCTGGACAGGGGCTCATGGCACGTCTTGGCAGGCTGGCCAGTGCCCCTGGCAGCTTCAATCTGCCTCCACACTGTGACTGGAAGCAGGCAAAGCTGGATGCTCTTCAAGAGCAGAGGCCCAGTTTCCTACATCCCTCTGGTAAGCCCCATGGGGTTTCAAGGCTTCCCATATGAAGCAGTGGTGAAGAATCTGCCTGCCAATGCAGGAGAGGTTCAGTCCCTGGGTCAGGAAGATCCCCTAGAGTAGGAAATAGCAACCTACTCCAATATTCTTGCCTGGAAATTCCATTTCCTGAGTGCACACACACACACACACACACACAGAGTTTCAAACTTGCAAGGGGCTTGTCTTCCAGTGGTGTCAGATCTCAGGGCTGGGGTGCCCGATGTGGGGCTCCAATCCTTTGTTCCTGGGGAGGATCCCTGAACCTGATGTCCCCTATTCTCCATGTCTCTGCTAGGGGTAGAGGTCCTGACCACATTCTTCTCCCTTCCTACTAGACTCCATTTGGATCTTTCTCTACAGCTGTGCTTGAAGAAGATCTGCCCTGCTTGTCCCCGGGTTGATTTCAGTGAGAGCTGTAGTCTGGATGTTAAAATGAGGGGAGGTGAGCCCAGCATCCTTCTAATTTTCCACCTGGATCTCTCTTTTCTTGACTTTATTAACCATGAGTATAATAAACACATCACGACTTTATCATTTCAAGCTTTATCTTTAGGCTATTTGTTTTCAAGTTCTAAGAAAGTGACCTTGCACTATGATTATTACCACTCTTTTCCAGGTCTCTAACAGGAAGACTTCTTGGATCACCCTCGCTTAGACAGACTCACTGTCCCCCTTTCACATGTCCTCATTTCACTGTCTATATTTAAGTACTCAAAACTACTATAATTTATACTGTAGTGGTCTGTATCACCATTGGAAACTGGAAACATGTTGAGAGGAGGGACCTGCGTCTCCTTCACTGTGATCTCCCCTGTATGTAAAATGGAATCTGGGTCTTGATGAGTATTCAGCAAATGAATGAATGAACAAATGAATGAACATATGGTTTCATAATTTACCTATACACAACCTAAAATATTTGGGTACAGGCTTTTGGAATCCCAGGAATATCTCCTACCAGAAGTTACGGCTTAGACTCATTGGTTGGAAATGCCTCTCTGCTTGGATATTTCAGGAAGATTCTGAAGAGCAGCCAAATGCTTTAAAGATTTTCTAATCAAATAAGCATAAAGTCAAGTTCTAGGAAAAAATCTGGGATGTCTACTCATGCTACCCACTGTGTGTCCATTCTGCTCTGAGTGACCAGATGGAAAGAATCAGAGGGATACAGTGTTCAATTCTAATTATTTCATGTTTCAAGAAACAAAGAAGGTAGGGTGGAAAATGTAAAGAGCCATCTGTCCTTAGAACTAGTTGAAAGCAATAACTCTTTAGTCATGATGACTTCTTCTGAAACAAAGTGCCAAACAACTTATGCAACCAAGCCGAGACAGAGAAAACTTAGGCAACTGAAATATCTTGTGCATAAAAGGAAGCGCTCTTCCTTGAAACAAAATAAACAGATGACATTTTCTTAACAGTGTACTGGAAGGTAAAAATAGTAATACTGGTACTGGGCAGAGCAGTAAATATATTTTTTGCTTTAGACTCTTCAGGGTTACTAAGTTATTCTCCTAATTTAAAAGCCTGCTAAGGAAAGAAACTACGAAAATGGGAAATTGAATTTGTTCTCTAGCTCTTTTGAAACTTAATATCTAGAGACTAAAAATCCAAAGCAAATAAAATATGTAATTACAAGCAACTGACAACTGATTTTGGTTTTATGTCAAATTTTCTAAAGATAAAACTTTGCAATGTGACTCAGACACTGAGTTTTGAATAACTTTAAATGGAAACTACATCTGTTATATGCAGCACCCTACATCTTAAAATTTGTCAGTTCAGTTCAGTCACTCAGTCATGTCCAACTTTTTGTGACCCCATGGACTGCAGCACACCAGGCCTCCCTGTCCATCACCAACTACTAGAGTTTACTCAGACTCATGTCCACTGAGTCCGTGATGCCATCCAACCATCTCATACTCTGTCAACCCCTTCTCCTCCCACCTTCAATCATTCCCATCATCAGGGTCTTTTCCAATGAGTCAGTTCTTCACACTAGGTGGCCAAAGTATTGAAGTTTCAGCTTTAGCATCAGTCCTTCCAATGAATATTCAGGACTGATTTCCTTTAGGATGGACTGGTTGGATCTCCTTCTAGTCCAAGGGACTCTCAGGAGTCTTCTCCAACACCACAATTCAAAAGCATCAATTCTTCGGTGCTCAGCTTTCTTTACAGTCCAACTCTCACATCCATACATGACTACTGGAAAAACCACAGCCTTGATTAGATGGACGTTTGTTGGCAAAGTAATGTCTCTGCTTTTTAATATGCTATTTAGGTTGGTCATAACTTTTCTTCCAAGGAGCAAGTGTCTTTTCATTTCATGGTTGCAGTCACCATCTGCAGTGATTTTGGAGCCCAAGAAAGTAAAGTTTGTCACTGTTTCCTGATCTATTTGCCGTGAAGTGATAGGACCAGATGCCATGATCTTTGTTTTCTGAAAGTTAAGCTTTAAGCCAACTTTTTCACTCTCCTCTTTCACTTTCATCAAGAGGCTCTTTAGCTCTCCTTTGCTTTCTGCCATAAGGGTGGTGTCATCTGCATATCTGAGGTTATTGATATTTCTCCTGGCAATCTTGATTCCAGGTTGTGCTTCATCCAGCCCAGTGTTTCTCATGATGTACTCTGCATATAAGTTAAATAAGCAGGGTGACAGTATACAGCCTTGACGTACTCCTTTTCCTGTTTGGAACCAGTCTGTTGTTCCATGTCACTGTTGCTTCCTGATCTGCATACAGGTTTCTCAAGAGGCAGGTCAGGTGGCCTGGTATTCCCATCTCTTTCAGAATTTTATACAGTTTGTTGTGATCCACACAGTCAAAGGCTTTGGCATAGTCAATAAAGCAGAAATAGATGTTTTTCTGGAACTCTATTGCTTTTTTGATGATCCAACAGATGTTGGCAATTTGATCTCTGGTTCCTCTGCCTTTTCTAAATCCAGCTTGAACATCTGGAAATTCATGGTTCATGTACATTTGAAGCCTGGCTTGGAGAATTTTGAGCATTACTTTGCTAGCATGTGAGATGAATGCAATTGTGTGGTAGTTTGGACATTCTTTGGCACTGCCTTTCTTTGGGATTGGAATGAAAACTAACCTTTTCCAGTCCTGTGGCTGAGTTTTCCAAATTTGCTGGTATACTGAGTGCAGCACTAAAATCTGTAGTCAGCTTTAAAATTAAATTGTCTGTTCCTACTAGTTATGGCATCTTAGTGTTCTGAATTAAAAGTATGCTCAAAACATTTCACCTGGAGTGCCCTAAATAGTGATCATTCATCATCTTAACCATCCTGGTGATGGTAAACCCATCACCCATCAGCAGCCTGCTCTACTATGTGCTGTGTTTAGTCACTGAGTGGTGTCCGACTCTTTGCGACCCCATGGACTGTAGCCTGCCAAACTCCTCTGTCCATGGGGATTCTCCAGGCAAGAATACTGGAGTGGGTTGCCATGCCCTTCTCCAGGGGATCTTCCCGACCTAGGTATAGAACCAGGGTCTCCTGCATTGCAGATTCTTTACCAGCTAAGCCACCAGGGAACCCTTGCTCTGCAGTGGATGCCTCTAATTATGACACACATTTCCTTCCTATTGGTGAACTGATCTTGCTCCCTCCCTGAACTTCCACTCTGTGGTTCTGGCTCCCTTTGCTGAGGTTCCACATAATAAATACAATTGTTTTCGTATTCTCTATGTCATTCAGTTTTCCTAGTTAACCAAAGTATTTTCCAATCCTTTTATGACTGTACTTCAAAACTTGTTGACTTAACTTCCAGGCAACAGTGGGAACAATCCACTTCTCTCCCCAGCAACACCACCAGTCCAGTCAAGGCGGTCACCACCTCTCAGTGGACAACTGGACCTGCCTCTCCTTCCCACTTCATTCCTTCCAGTGTCCTCCCTGCAAATTGGCCAGGACAATCTTAGCTAAAGAGATTTTCACTATGTCTCAGCTTGTTAGTAAGTCTTCAGTCCTCTCCTCCATACTGGGGATAAAAGTTCAAAACTCTCAGTGTGGCCTGTGGGGCCTGTCAATCTCCCAGGCTCTTTTGCTAGCTATTCCCTGTCTTACTTGACATACTGCATCCCCAGCTTCTTTCAGTTCTTCAAATCAGCAAGCTCTCTTGCTCAGGACAGCCTTCAGAGATGTGAATCTATGATATGCTTTCTCTGCTATGTTTACTATTTGAGAATTAGTGGAGTTCAGGTCTTAGGTTACGTGTCATTTTTTCATAGAAAAACTTTTCCAAATCCCTCAACCAGACCAAGTTCTTTTGTAATTTCTCATTGCCTCTTTTACCACCCTTCATCAAATTTATCATAATTTTATATACTTCATTCTGTAAGTAATAATATTATTAATAACCATACCTAGTTTAATTAAGGGCTTGCTACATGCTGAGAACTATGTTAAGAGGTTTTATCTTATTTAAAAGCATTATCTTACTTAGTCTTCAAAGTAAGCCCATGAGTAGTCACAATTGCTACCCATACATCACAGATGAGGAAAGAGGGGCTTGGGGAGATAAAGGTGAGTGGAAGAGTGAGGATTAGAATCCACTCAATTCTAGAACCTATTGATATTCTGACCTTTTCATAATAATGTTGATACCCTAAGCCTAACCTTCCAGCTCCATTGGCATGGATATCAATAACCAGGGAGCCTGTCAGAAGCAAATTATGGTCCTGTTTGCCCAACAACACAAAATCAGAGTAAAGTCTCTGTAGTTTTTCTCTGCACTCCCTCTCCTATTCTTTGAGGCACATAAATACCTAAGAAAAGGAGAAATTAAATGAATAAATGTGGCACTCTTATCTTGATCTCTCTGGAGACTTCTTGAATTTTTTAATTCACTTTCCAGAAAACAAAGAGCAGAGAATAGGAGGTGAGCAGTTTAAACACATTTGTCTGGACTCATTAGCAATAGGTTGGCTCTCTAGTATGATGTGGAATTCAGATGATTTAGAGATGGATTTCAGCTCATTTCCCACAACACTAACAATAATAGCTACCAATATTGCTCAAGATTTACCATCTGCCAAGCTCTATGCTGATTTGCATATGTTATAATCATCACATTAGCCTGATGAGGTTGTTACCATTATGATCCCCATTTTATCAGACGAGGAAATGGAGATGCCCAAAAAAGTAGTCAAATTGTCTGCTCAGAGTCCACAGTTAGGAAAACTCAGTACCAGCTGGGCCTGCAGTGCTTAGTACAATTGGGTAGCATTGTGTTGAGCAAGGAAAGACTCAGGATATAATCCAACAATCACGTGAGGAGAATCTATTAATGCTAAACAGTGGGCTGGATAGAGAAACCAGAAGGAAGAGCACACAGCCACAATAATATGTTTAGTACATTTCGTCAGAGGTGGTGCCAAGAGTGAGGATAGATATAGAATTGAGATTTCAGGGAATTGGGCAGAGAGATGAATAAAGATTCCATCTGGGGTGACCCTAGGATTTTTATTGTAACAGTAAGGATTTGACTCAGCTTGATGGGGCAGAATCTTGGGCCAATTTAAGGGCATAAAATGGTCCAGAAGTAACAATCAGCCAGATAAATGTCATTTATTCATACAACCAGTAAACTCTTAAGGATCTGTTTGGTACTAGGCATTACTCTGGGCATTTGACAGCTATGAACTAAACTGAAAAAGTCTCTGTCTTCTGGTGGGGAAGAAAGAGACAATAAAGGAACACATCTGCATGCATATGGATAACGTGTTAGGGGTGGTGGATGCTGTGAACTCTGTAAAGTGGGTCAGGGGACAAGAGAATTCAGAGAGGTTGTGGGGGCATCAGGGTAGGTGCCCTAATTATGCAGAGACCCAGAGGAAGTGAGGGGCTGTGCTACTGCCTCCCATCAGAGGGATGTGAGCACCAGGATAAGGGAAGAGCAGTAGCAAGGAGCCCCCTGTGGCTGCAGCAAGGGGAGCAGGGGGAAGTTGAGGGGAGGGTCACCTGGGACAAGCCCTGTGGGGGCAGAACTTTGAACCTCTCCAGGGATAACTTTCATTAAAATCCTGCTATGTGGAGAGCTGGAGCACTTCTTTGTGACTTTCTTTGAAAAATTACTATTGTGCTATACAGTAGGTCCTTATTAGCTATCTACTTTATTTATAGTAGTCTCTATATGTCAATCCCAAACTTCTAATTATCTCTCTACATTTTCCCCCTTGGTAACAATACATTTGTCTTCTATATCTGTGACTCAATTTCTGCTTGATATAATAGGTTCATGCATACCATTTTTTAAGATTTCTCATGTAAGTGGTATCATATGATATTTGTCTTTATCTGACTTATTTCACTCAGTATAACAATCTCTAAGGGCTTCCCTGGTAGCTCAGCTGGTAAAGAATCTGCCTTCAGTGAGGGAGACCTGGGTTCAATCCCCGGACTGGGAAGATCCCCTGGAGAAGGAAAAGGCTACCCACTCCAGTATTGTGGCCTGGAGAATTCCATGTGTATAGTCCATGGAGTCACATAGAGTCAGACACGACTGAGTGACTTTCACTTTCAAACTCTAGGTCATCCATGTTGTTGCAAATGGCATCATTCGACTCATTTTTGGTTGAGTAATATTCCATTGTATATACATACCACAACTTCTTTATCCATACATCTATTGAAGGACATTTAGGTTCCTTCTATGTCTTGGCTATTTTAAATAGTGCTTCAAAGAACACTGGGGTACATGTATCCTTTTGAATTATGGTTTTCTGCAGATATAAGTCCAGGAGTAGGATTGCCAGATCATGTGGTAGCTATATTTTTAGTTTTTTAAGGAACGTCCACCCTGTCCTTCATAATGGCTGTTACCACTTTACATTCCCACCAACAGTGTGGGAGGGTTCTCGTTTCTTCAAACTCCCTCCAGCATTTATTGTTTGTAGTCTTTTTAATGATGGCCATTCTGACTGGTGTGGGGCGATCTCATTGCAGTTTTGATTTGCATTTCTCTAATAATTAGCAGTGTTGAGCATATTTTCATGTGCCCCTTGGACATCTATATATATTCTTTGCAGAAATATCTCTTTAGCAGATCACACTTGCTATACTGGTTGGTATGAAACATTCTGAATAATCAGATTAATGGTAACATGTTATTTCAAGTGAATGTACTATTTCCTGTTGGACACTTGGTGGCTTCCAAACGGTCTCTATGACAAATGAGGTCCAAACATTTTTCTAGGTTTGCATTATTTGAGAACCCTTCCTCTTAATAGTACATTTTCACAGATACAAGGTATTTCTTGATAATCTCTATAGGTTTGAAGTGGTAAGACTAATTACCTGCTGATGGTGGTGATCACCTTTTCAGAGTAGATGCCTTCTGGCACTGGTTCATATACTGCCTCCACTATCTGCAAAACAAACAGGCTGGAGTAAGGGAAGTAAAGGAGCCACAGGTGCCTTTGCATGGTGATACTTGGCCACGACACAAGAGTTACGTACCAAGCATTATCTCAAGCACACATTTTCATCAGAAACAAAAATATCCCAACAATTTTAAAAGCAGCATTAATTAAACAGTTCTTGAGCACAGAATTATATTCTTCAAGCTGAGTAAAAGTTAACCTCAGATTCACAATAAATGATGTGTAGGATAATATAATATATTGGATTGAGGTCAGTCCAAACCACAAGTATAAATAAAAGACCAAAAGCAGTTTGATATATTATTTTTAAATTTTTCTATGATAAATTGAAGAAAATTATAGGGGGAAATGTGCCATAGCACATGATGCAGATTTAGAAGAAAGGAGAAAATAAATAAATAAACTGGATCATGTGGCTAATAAAACAGTGACTGCTTTTAATGGGCAGTTTTACTACAATCACAAAGGTTCTGTTTAAGAGAAAAAGGAATGGTGTTTTTGGCAACATGAGACCCTTTTGTCTGCCAAGGTTGCTTACTTTTGTGGCCAGGGAGAGCATGTTGGTGCTGTAGAAGGGAGGATCCAGGGTCGCCATCTGATAAAGGATGCATCCTGCTGCCCACACGTCCGCCTTTTCCCCATACGGCTCGCTCTTCAGCACCTCCGGGCTGAAGTGAAACCAGGATGTCAACGCACGATGGAAAGGGAGAAGTCAGCATGGGAGAAAGTTAAATTTTCAAGCCATAATTGGAGATGGAAGAAAAAGAAAGGAAACTCTTGATTACTATTTCAAGTAAACATATTTAAACATACCTTTGAATTCTCTCAGACTTAGGTGAATCAAGAAGCACAACCAAGCAATTCTAAGCAATAAATCACATAAACAACTCCTATTAAATGTCCTTCTACTTTTAGAAACAACCACCTCTCATTGGTAGACAGAATGATTGGCTCCAGTTCTCACTATTCTGGAAATTCTGAATATCGCACCCTTTCGTCTCAGTGGACAGCATTTTTTACCCACCCCGTCTTTGCTCCTGGTGGTGCTGTCTTGCCCTGCCAGTGGAGTGTGGAAGTGGCACGGCACCAGATCAGGGCCTCAGGGCTTCCATTTGTCTCCCTACGAGCTCCTGTCCAAAAGACCTAATCCCAGGTAGCTGCTGCCCATCTGGCCGAAGCCCAGCACAAGACACATGGAGCAGATCTTCACACATAAACCTGCAGCCTGAAGGAGACCCAGCCCAGGAGACCCACAGACCTGGGAGTCTGACAGCAAATGCCTATTGTGGAATGCCACTGAGATTCTATGATGATATTTTATGAGCAAAACTGACACAGCACCATCCCTTTGCTATTCAATGGTAGCTTATAAAGTCTAAGGCAAGACCATATTTAAATACGTTGCAGAAAATGCCAACATCCACCATGCCCATCTCTTCTGAAATTGCACTTCTAGTCTGAATAAGGATGCTGTGTCTGCATTTGTTCAGTTGTGTGTCCAACTTTTTGCAACCCCATGGACTCCTCTGTCCATGTAATTTTCCAGGAAAGAATAATGGAGTGGGTTGCTGTTTCCTTCCCCAGGGGAACTTTCTTACCCAGGATTAAACCCCTGTCTCTTGCATCTCCTGCATTAGCAGGCAGGTTCTTTACCAGTTGAGCCACAAGGGAAGCCCTGGATAAGGATGCTGTCAGCCTTTAAATGGAGTTAAACTGTGAGGGTTTAAGGGTTTGACATTTTAAAAAATGTGGACAGAAGGGTAGTTCCCTTAGATATTTTGAACTAGTAGAAGTTTCCTCCCTCATATTTATAGACAAATGTTAAAAGCATTCAGCACCCACACACTCCCCAAAATAATAGTTTGATGATTTACTTCTATGGTATGTACTTAGGACTGTGCTCAATCCTCTAAATTAATAGTGTAAGGATTAATGCTTAAGTTAGACAGTGGATTAATATATAAAGAAACTCATAAATTGGTATCCGAACCATAAGTATTGGCTGTTTAGAATAACCAGGGAGTTGCTATTCATGTGAGATTATGGGGAATGATTCCTGGTTTAAGACTTACATTATGTACTTAAAGAGGAAGTATGATTTCCAGATCTCTCAGTTATTTTCATATATACTGAGTTTAAAAATGTCAAAGGGGGATTTGGGGTTGAAATTTCCAGGGCTCTACTGCTCCTAAGTGTACAAAATGTCCCCTGTTGTCAGTTGATCAACTGCTCACATTTAAAAAATGCCATAATAGGAAAAAGTTCTTCAACAACAACAACAAAAATATCTTTGGCTCCCCACAGATGAATGTCTCATGTTTTTATCTACTGAGAACTCAGCAGATTTGTTTCATAACAAACAGGTGTTCTGAGTGCTCCACCGATCCCCCTCAAACCCCTTTTCCATTCCCTGTTGCTGTGCACTTCTATTCCAAATAGCCAGCATCTGTACCTCCCTGGAAGACGGCCTTCATTTTTCCTTGAAAGATAACTACTCAGTGTGGAGGAGAACACTTACAAGAACAGAAGGTGCTTAGTTAATTTTTCTCATCATTGCACCGCCTCCCTCATCTCACCAGAGCCCACAGACTTCTCTCACTGCCAGAGGCACGGATGCCCCTTTGCAACATGGCTGTGCCTCTCCTCCCAGCAAAAGACGCAGTCCACGTTGTGCCCTTTGAATCTGAGCTTGACCATGTAACTTTCTTTGGCCAAGAAGACACCAGGAAAAGTGATGCAAGGAGGGAACACAGAAGCACTTAGTCTTTGTGGCTCACTCGCTCTTCCTGCTCTTGAAAACCCTAACGACCACAAGCAGGTGACTGAGCCTGGGTTCGCCAAGGTGCATGATGAGCATCATGTGGCCCAGTGACATTCGGTACCCATGCCCACCGCCACATCCATCAGTGGAGCCCTTGAAAGCCAGGTCACCACAATGCACAGGTTAGCCCAGACAACACGCATCAACAATCCCAGCTCAAACCAGCCCAGGTTGCCAGCATGCAGTATGTTGCTGTTGCTCAGTTGCCAAGTTGTGTCTGACTGTTTCTGACCCTGTACAGTACACAGTATATACCACAAGAAGAGGGAAAAAGGTTATTGTGTCAATGCACTAAGTTTTGACATTGTTAGTCAAAGTTAGCTGACAGAATAGCTTCCATCAGATTCTGAAAGCTGTCCACCACCCCCTGAAAGATAGAGAATCACTTCTCTGGAAGAGAACAAGAAAGGTCAATAAAAGACCACTCGGTTGCCAACTGTCACTATGCTACTGGGGTCCAACCTGAATATTCTCTAAGATAAAGGGGTTTCATAACTACAATGAAAAGCAACCCAAAAATAGTCTCCGATTTCTGAAAGCCACAAAATGTTCTGTTATGGTCTGAACTGTGTCTCCCTGCTTCCCCCACAAATTTATGTGTTGAATCCCAATCCTCAATACCTCAGGATGTAATCATGTATAAAGAAAAGGCTTGTGTGAGCTGATGCAGAGCTGCCATTGGTGGGGGGTGGGGGGAGTGGGGGGCAGTGGGGGGTGCAGGTGGTTCTGACCCAGTATGACTGCTGTTTGTGTTAGCGGAGGAGGAGACAGCAGGAGTGTGCCTGTGCAGAGGAACACCTGTGGGAAGAGGCAGCAAGGGGATTGGACAGCACCTGCAAACCAAGGAGGGGCCTCAGAAGAAACCAATTTGCCAATGCCTTCATCTTGGACTCTAGACTTCAAATAAATTTCTGTTGTTTAAGCCACCCAGACTGTGCTATTTTTTATGGCAGCCCTAGCAAACTAATGCAGGCTTTCCTGGTGGCTCAGCAGTAAAGAATCCACATGCAAATGCAGGAATTACAGGTTCGATCCCTGGGTTGGGAAGATCCCCTGGAGAAGGAAATGGCAGCCCACTCCAGTATTCTTTCCTGGGAAATCCCATAGACAGATGAGCCTGGTGGGTTACAGTTCATAGGTTCGCACAGAGTCAGACACAGGTGAAGCAACTTAGCACACACACACACATACTTGAAATTTGCTAAGAGGGTACGTCACAAGTATTCTCAGCACAAAAAACAATGTGAAGCAATTAGTTAGCTTGGTTGTATAATCATTTCACAATGTGCACAAGTATCAAAACATCAAATCGCAAACCTCGAATATATGTAATTTTTAATTGTCAATAAGACCTCAGGAAAGCTGGAAAAAATTCAAGGAAGCTAGGGATAGTATAGTTAGGTTGGTGGCAAGGACAGTCTTTATTTATTGCAATAGTTAGATAAATGAGTCAACATAGTTCATAATCAGCAGCCTTTGAGAGAGGGCTGGGCTAAAGTTTATCTAAATACTACCTCTGTTTTTAAAAGGCATGAATTCACAAACTAAGAGTGAAAACAAGGTGGAAGAAAGATGAGGAAGGAAGGATGCTTGATATAACTTTTTAAAAAGGCAACTGTTTTGATTTTTAAATTCAATTAGTAATCCCTCACTTATGTGAGCAATTAAGTTGCTAATTGCCAAAGGTTCTATTTACTCTTTATTGAGGTAAACAAAGAAAGTATTAAACCCAGATGTTTTAAAAACATTCAAAAATACAAACATTTTGCAACTTCACAAACAATTCAATAATATGATGATTTATATAAGTTAGCAGGAGGGACTTCTTTCCTTTAAATGCAACAAAGTATCAATACTTCCACAAAGTAAATGGAATGAGATGATATGTTAAAAGTTCAGAGTATAGATGGTATAGTCTTCTTTCCCACAGTGGTCATGTTGTTGTCTTTGTTAACAGTTTGATTACTGTACTCATTTTGTCAGCACATATACTAAAATTAGAATGACACATGAAAATGAGCATGACCTCAGCATAAGGATAACATGCAAATCTGTGATGTGTTCAGTATTTTAGAGGTGGTAAATGACAGGCAAAAAGTGAGGACTATATTCTAGTTAATAAAGTTGTTTCACATAGGGGTAAAGATGAACAGTTCCAATATTGCTCTACATGTATACCAGAACTGAACAATTAAGTCAATCAGTGGCAGATGGCAAAAGCAAGATTCCTCACTACCGAAATGGAAGGAAGGTTACAGACAAACAAGGGAAGGAGTCAGGTACTGTTCAAGAGAGTGACAGATCAGAGTTGGAGACAACACTATAAACTAATGTTTAGCTTAGTATTGATACAGATGGTTACACATAGAAATATTTATAGTTATGTGAACATGCACTGCAGATGGTGATTGCAGCCATGAAATTAAAGGACACTTGCTCCCTGGAAGGAAAGTTATGACCAACCTAGATAGCATATTAAAAAGCAGAGACATTACTTTCCCAACAAAGATCCATCTAGTCAAGGCTATGATTTTTCCAGTGGTCATGTATGGATGTGAGAGTTGGACTGTGAAGAAAGCTGAGCACCAAAAAATTGATGCTTTTGAACTATGGTGTTGGAGAAGACTCTTGAGAGCCCCTTGGACTGCAAGGAGATCCAACCTTGAGTGCACTTAGCACCAGATCTTGGTTTTTAATACCATTCTCCCAAGAATCAGGACCATTGGAGAAATGACTGATGATAGTACTGGGGCAAGAAATACACTAAATGAACCTGGAACATCTTATAGTTCCAAAAGGTTGTTCTAAAAAAAATAAAAAGCACAATGATGAGATATGTCAGAGGGATACAAACACAAGTCAACCAGCTCCCTATGTCCAAATGTAGAAAAGTGTTAACAAAATAAAGCAGTGTATTAACCAGCTTGGGCTGCCATAATAAAATTCCATAAACTGGGTGCCTTGAACAGAAATAAATAGGAATTTATTTCTTACAATTAAGAAAGCTGGAAAATCTAAGAGCAAGATGTTGGCTAATGCTGTTCACCAGTGAGGGTCCTCTCCCTGACCTGCAGATAGTTGCTGTATCCTTACATGGCAGAGAAAGAGAGAAAGGGAGCAGAGTCTCTGACGTCTCTTCCTAGAAGACCACCAATCTCATCGTGATGCCCCCTACCTTCATGACCTCATCTAAATCTACTTAACTTCCCCAAAATGGTAAGCTCCAAATACCATCACATTGGGGTTTAGGGCTTTAATGTATGAATTTGGGAGGGGGACACAATTGAGGCCATTGAAAGTTTTATTAGATCATAACCCAGAGTACAAAATAAATATCCATGAGTCCATACTGATAAAACTTAAAAAAAAACTGAATAAATAAATAAATGGGAATCAATAGACAAATCTCTTGAAAATGACAATTTATGTGTCTACTCCACCTTAAAGTGATGATATATAACTCCCCATTCCGTAAGTCTGGGGTGCATGTAGTGACTTTTTTTCAAGAAATATATTATAGAAAGAGACAAAGGAAAGAGTAACTTTACAGCGGAGAGACCTGACAAGCACTATCTCCAGCCAGGTGTCAAGATTAACATCAACAGTGTGAAGTCATATTGATAGTATGTATCCATGATAAGACAAAAGCATGGCAGTTTACACCTGTGATCTTTCTCCCCAAACACATTCCTGTCTAATCCTTTAAAAAATACCACACAAATCCCAATTGAGGAAATCCTAACCAGTAATTCTCTAAATTTCCAAGGTCATTAAAAACAAGAAAAATCTGAGAAATTGCCAAAACCTCAAAGAGCCTAAGGAGAAATAAAAGATTGCCTTAAAAACAAGTATTTGTAACATTATTAACATGATAGGGTTTTTATTTTTAGAAGAAAAGGTATATAATAAATTAAAAATAAAAAATATTTGAAGCAAAAAACAAATCACTGCTATAAAGTATATCCATCCATTGTACCACCAATTAATCTTATTATTAACAGAATCCTAATATTATGGGCTATTGCCTCTCTTATGTTACCTATACAGTTGACCCATGAACAATGCAGGGTTTTAGTTACTGAGGTTGGAGATAGATGGGCCCTCAGGCTGGACAGCTGGTGTTTGTCAAGTGGAGTAAAAGTGAAGTTTTGTTCTCACCCAGACACTGCACGGACAAAGTTAGTGACAGGAGCTGAGCTCTGCTGAAGTAAAGAGATAAGATGACCACTCCTGAGGTCAAGGAAGACCTCTCTCTGCACATGCACAGGAAAGCTCCTTGGAGGTCAAAAAGGGAGGGGCTCCATCCATAATAATGTGGACACGTACCCACAGTCCTCTGTGGTGGGATCATTTTAGCAAAAACTTGTGCACACATCTGTCCTAGGAGGGTCCTAGGACTGGTCAGTTGTGGAAAAAGAAACAAGATAAACATTGGGGTGCACGTGTCCCTTTCAGATATGGTTTCCTCGGTGTGTATGCCCAGAAGTGGGATTGCTGTGCAAAAGCTTTTAAGTTTCATTAGGTCCCATTTGTTTATTTTTGCTTTTATTTCCAATATTCTGGGAGGTGGGTCATAGAGGATCTTGCTGTGATTTATGTCGGAGAGTGTTTTGCCTATGTTCTCCTCTAGGAGTTTTATAGTTTCTGGTCTGACATTTAGATCTTTGATCCATTTTGAGTTTATTTTTGTGTATGGTGTTAGAAAGTGTTCTAGTTTCATTCTTTTACAAGTGGTTGACCAGTTTTCCCAGCACCACTTGTTAAAGAGGTTCACTCATTATTAGAGAAATGCAAATCAAAACCACAATGAGGTACCATTACACACCAGTCAGGATGGCTGCTATCCAAAAGTCTACAAGCAATAAATGCTGGAGAGGGTGTGGAGAAAAGGGAACCCTCTTACACTGTTGGTGGGAATGCAAACTAGTACAGCCACTATGAAGAACAGTGTGGAGATTGCTTTAAAAACTGGAAATAGAACTGCCATATGACCCAGCAATCCCACTTCTGGGTATACACACTGAGGAAACCAAATCTGAAACAGACATGTGCACCCCAATGTTCATCGCAACACTGTTTATAATAGCCAGGACATGGAAGCAACCTAGATGCCCATCAGCAGACGAATGGATAAGGAAGCTGTGGTACATATACACCATGGAATATTACTCAGCCATTAAAAAGAATTCATTTGAATCAGTTCTAATGAGATGGATGAAACTGGAGCCCATCATACAGAGTGAAGTAAGCCAGAAAGATAAAGACCAATACAGTATACTAACACATATATATGGAATTTAGAAAGATGGTAACGATAACCCTACATGCAAAACAGACAAAGAGACACAGATGTACAGAACAAACTTTTGGACTCTGTGGGAGAAGGCAAGGGTGGGATGTTTCGAGAGAACAGCATCAAAACATGTATATTATCTGGGGTGAAACAGATCACCAGCCCAGGCGTATACATGAGACAAGTGCTTGGGCCTGGTGCACTGGGAAGACCCAGAGGAATCGGGTGGAGAGGGAGGTGGCGGGGGGGGAGGGGGATCGGGATGGGGAATACATGTAGATCCATGGCTGATTCATGTCAATGTATGACAAAAACCACTACAATATTGTAAAGTAATTAGCCTCCAACTAATAAAAATAAATGGGAAAAAATATTTTGAGAAAAAATAAAACAATACAAGAGAAAAAAAAAAGAAACAAGATAATTGGCCAAAGGTAAACAAAGACCCAGAAGGACTGTCCTATATAAGGGCTTTAAATCACCTTTTATGGCACTCCTCCTTATTCAAGATGCTGACACCCCTCTCCAAATGTGTATCTCTACCTAGCTTCTGATTTGCTGTGTTCTTCCTCATCAGAGAGGATGCCCATACCCTTTCTCTCCAAGTGTGTATTTATGCCTTGCTTCTGACTTAAACTATTCCTCTGTGTGCTCTCCCATACGTTGTGTCTCTAATGAAAACTTTGTTTTTACAGCTTTTGTATCCTTAAAATTCTTGCTTTCAACGAGGGTAAGAGCCAGGGACACTTTACTTCTAGCCTCTACCCCCTGGTGGTCTGGTGGCTAAGATTCCTGGTTTTCATCCAGGTTATCCAGGTTCAATTCCTGGGCAGGAAGCTAAGATCTCCCTTCAGGACCATTCACTGCTCTCTCCAAGATCAGTACAACCCTCCATGTAGTTGAAAATCCACACTTGATTTACAACTGGTCCTTGGTAACCACAGTCTCACATACTCTGTACCAGAGTACATATTTAGTGAAAAACACTCATGTCTAAGTGGACTCTTGCAGTTGAAAGCTGTGTTGTTCAAGGGTCAACTGCATACAAAAATAAGTTACTGAGGCTTTCTAATTTTTCCTTTGAAGTTTATATACTACTTCCTTAAGGTCCTACACATGCCCGGTGCACCCAACACCACCAAGGGGTGGGCAGACCACCTGAGCCACCCCTCCAGTCTGACCCTGGATTCATCCCTACACACTTTTTGTTGGCTTAAGGTCAACAAAAAACATTGCAGTTTGCCCAAATCCAAGTTTCATATTTAGGGTATATTATATCAGAACAAGGGCTATATCCAGATCCAGATAGACTTCATGCTGCCCTAAGTTCCCCAAACCCAAAACTAAGTATCAGCTTTGAGGTTTCTCAAGCTAGTTGATGACTACCAAAACTGGATCCCAAATTTCTCTCTTATGGCCAAACCTCTCAACAATAACACCAACCCAATTTTATGGGAAGAACCAGGTGGCATAGCCTTCAAGGTCTTAAAAGAGAGTTTGATGAACCCACATGCTCTTGGGCATCCCAATTATCAGACTCTCATTTTCTCTTTGTATATGAAAAGGAAGGTAATGCCCTGTAGTACTCACCCCAAAACACAAGGACTTCCATCGACCCATAGGGTGTCAGAGTCAGCAACTGGACCCTGTGGCACAGGAACATCCCCCTTGCTTTAGACCCAGTACAGCCACTGCCCTGTCGGTGAATGCCACTGAGAAAATTACAAGATCCCCTTTAACCACTTTTGTACCTCATGCAGCAGAAGCCTTTCTGAATTCTCATCATGCTGCCTTACCTCCTGTGAAGTCCTATCATTACCTGACCTTCACATAACTCCTTTACATTGTAGCAGCTTTTCACTTGGCTACTCTGCTTCCTTCCATCAGTGACAAAGTCCCTTGCAACTGTTCAATGCTGATGGACCTCCTGGTTCCTTGAAATGACCTACAGGAAATCTCTTGGGTAAAGTTGACTTCTCACAGTTCACTGGTGATTATTTACAACTTGACAATTGTGAATACTGTGCTGGGGATACCATTACAATTTCTTTTGATGTTGTTGAGTCAGCATCTTTACCTGTGGCTACTTCAGCCCAACAGGATGAATTGTACTTTAGCCTAGGACAAAACTGCCAATATTTATACTGATAGATGACATGTTTGCAGAGTAACTCATTTTTTTGAAATGATGTAGAAGAATATGTCTTCCTTACTTCCAGAGAAATTAAACTTAAAATGATCCATATGGTCAGGAATTATTAAACATAGTATTTCTCCCTGCCACTTATATTCCAGGGAAATCTAAACATGACTCTCTGGAAGCTAGCGGAAATAATCTCACTGACATTTCTGAAAGGAATGCTGCCCTTAACAGAACCAATGGCAGCCAAACCTCTGTCATAGTTCAAAGGAACATTTCCCCAAATGTTAGATTAGAAAAACTGGCTAGAGAAGCCCAACAACAATGGGAAATCATTGGAAATTCAACAATTTTGGTTTTGATAAAAAAGAAAGCTCTGGTTTGAACCAAATAACCCAGTCCTACTAAAGACTCTAAAATTCTCACTTCTTACCACTGTGCCTGTATTAAACCATTGGTCTACTGACAAAAATGACAGGCTACAGGAATCAATATTGGTGGAGGGACATTAATGAGGCCACAAAAGATGCTTGTCTCACTCACCCCATTTAAAATACAACCCAGGGAGACATGTTCATCTGCTCCTTGACATTTTATATTGCCTAATGAATGATTCAAGTCGTCCCTTGCTAACAGGCTACTGCCTCCTCTGTGGCTAAAGTCTTTTTGGAAAAGACTACCCCTACCTACCCTTTCATGAATCACTGCCTTGTTGTGGCAAAGGGCTTGCATAACTCATGAGCCATGCTGTGCAGGGCAACCCAAGAAGAACGGGTCATAACAGAGAGTTCTGACAAAACATGATCCACTGGTGGAGGGAATGGCAAACCACCCCAGTATACTTTCCATGAGAACCTCATTAAACTGTATGAAAGTTATGACAAAAATGTCATTTCAAAAAGATATAACACCAAAAAATGAGTCCCCCAGGTCTGAAGGTGTCTAATATACTACTGGGGAAGAGTGGAGGACAATCACCAATGACCCCAGGATGAATGAAGCAGCCGGACCAAAGAGGACATGATGCTCCTTGTGGATGTGTCTGGTAATGAAAGTAAGATCCAATGCTGCAAAGAATAGCATTGTATGGGAACCTGGAATGTTAGATCCATGAATCAAGGAAAATTGGATGTGGTCAAGCAGGAGATGGTAAGAATAAACATCAACATCCTAGGAATTAGCTAACTAAAATGGACAGGAATTGGAGAATTTAACTTGGATGACCATTATATCTACTACTGTGGACAAGAATCCCATAGAAGAAATGGAGTAGCCTTCATAATCAGCAAAAGAGTCCTAAGGACAGTACATGAATACAACCTCAAAAATGACTGAATGATCTCAGTTTATTTTAAAGGCAAGCCATTCAACATCACAGTAATCCAAGTCTATGCCCCTACCACCTATACCAAAGAAGCTGAAGTTGATCAGTTCTATGAAGACCTAGAAGACCTCCTAGAACTAACACCTAAAAAAGATGTTCCATTCATCTTCGGGAATTGGAGTGCAAAAGTAGGAAGTCAAGATATACCTGGAGTAACAGGCAAGTTTGGCCTTGGAGAACAAAATGAAGCAAGACAAAGGTTAACTGAATTCTGCCAAAAGACTGCACTAGTCATAGCAAATACCCTTTTTCAACACAACACACAAGAGACAACTTTACACATGGACATCTCCAAATGGTCAACACCGAAATCAAATTGATTACATTCTTCATAGCCGAAGATTTAGAAGCTCTATACAGACAGCAAAAACAAGACCTGAAGCTGCCATCAGCTTCTCACAGTGAAATTCAGCCTTAAACTAAAGAAAACTGGGAAAAACAATAGGTCACCAAGTATGACTTAAATCAAATCCCATATGAATTTGCAGTAGAGGTAACAAATAGATTCAAGGGACTAGATCCAGTTAACAGTGTACCTGAAGAACTATGGACAGAGGTCCATAATGTTGTACAGGAGATGGCAAAGAAAATCATCCCAAAGAAAAAGAAAAGCAAGAAGGCAAAGTGGTTATCTCAGGAGGCTTTACAAATAGCAGAACAAAGAGAAGTGAAAAGCAAGGAAAAGGTACATTCAATTAAACTCAGAGTTCCAAAAAATAGCTAGAAGAGACAAGAAAAGTGAAAGTGAAAGTCATTCAGCCATGTCCAACTCTTTTTACCCCATGGACTATACAGTTCATGAAATTCTCTAGACCAGAATACTGGAGTGGGTAGCCTCTCCCTTCTCCAGGGGATCTTCCCAACCCAGGGATAGAACCCAGGTCTCCCGTATTGCAGGTGGATTTGTTACCAGCTGAGCCACCAGGGAAACCCAAGAATACTGGAGTAGGTAGCCTATTCCTTCTCCATCAGATCTTCCCGACCCAGGAATCAAGATGGGGTTTCCTGCATTGCAGGCAGATTCTTTACCAACTGAGCTATCAGGGAAGCCCTAGAAGAGACAAGAAGGCCTTCTCTGATGAACAATGCTTAATAATAGAAGAAAACAACAAAGGGGAAAGACTAGAGATTTCTTCAGGAAAATTGGAAAGATCAAGGGAGCATTCCACCCAAAGATGGGTACAACAAAAGATAAAAATGCCAGAGACCTAGAAGATGCTAAAGAGATCAAGAAGAGATGGAAGGAATACAGAGAAGAACTGTACAAAAAGATCTTAATGAATCAGATTACTATGATGGTGTAGTTAGTCACCCAGAGTCTTCTGGAGTGTGAAGTCAAGTGGGCCTTAAGAAGTACTGATGTTAATAAAGCTAGTGGATGCGATGACATTCCAACAGAACTATTCAAATCCCTAGAGGATGATGCCATCAAGGTTTTGCATTCATTATGTCAGCAAACCTGGAAGACCCAGCAGAGGCCACAGGACTAGAAAAGGTCAATCCTCATCCCAATTCCCAAGAAGGGTAGTACCAAAGAATGTGCTAACCATTGCACAACTGCACTCATCTCCCATGCTAGTAAGGTCATGCTTAAAATCTTGCATGCTAGGCTTCAGCATCATGTGAACCAAGAATTTCCAGATGTCCAGACTGGGCTTAGAAAAGGAAGAGGAACCAGAGATCAAATTGCCAACATTTGCTGGATTATAGAGAAAGCAAGGGAAAATATTTATCTCTGTTTTATTAACGACACTAGAGCCTTTGACTGTGTGGATCATGATAAGCTGTGGAAAGCTCTTAGAGAGATGGAAATACCAGACTATCTTACCGGTATCCTGAGAAACCTGTATGTGGGCAAGAAGCAAGTTAGAACCCTGTATGAAAAAACTGATTAGTTCAAGATCAAGAAAGGAGTGCGACAGGGCTGTCTGCTGTCACCCTGATTGTTTAACCTATACACTGAGCACATCATGAGGAATGCCAGCCTGGATGAGTTACAAGCCAGAATCAAGATAGGTGGGAGAAACATCGACAACCTCAGATATACGGATGATACCACTCTAATGGCAGAAAGCAAAGAGGAACTAAAGAGCCTCTTGATGAGGGTGAGGGAGGAGAGTGAGAGCCAGCTTAAGATTAAATGTTAAAAAAAAAAAGATCATGGCATCCAGCCCCAATACTGCATGGCAAATAGAAGAGGAAAGGTGGGAGTACTGACACATTTCCTCTCCTTGGGCTCCAAAATCACTGGACAGTGACTGCAGCCATGAAATCAGAAGACAATTGCTTTCTGGCAGGAAAGCAATGACAAATCTAGACAATGTGTTGAAAAGCAGAGACATTACTCTGCCAGCAAAGGTCCATATAGTCTTCCCAGTGGCCATGTAAGGTTGTGAGAACTGGACCATAAAGAAGGCAGAATGCCAAAGAATTGATGCCTTCAAACTGTGGTGCTGAAGAAGACTCCTAAAAGTCCCTTGGACAGCAAGGAGATCAAACCAATCAATCTTAAGGGAGATCAACCCTGAATATTTACTGGAAGGACTGATGCTGAAGCTGAAGCTCCAGTATTTGGTCTTCAGATGGGAACAGATGACTCATTGGGAAAGTCCCTGATGCTGGGAAAGACTGAGGGCAGAAGGAGAAGAGGGCATCAGGAGATGAGATGGCTGGACGACATCAGCAAGGCAACGAACAAGAACTTGGGCAAACTCTGGGAGATGGTGAGGGAAAAGGATGCCTGAAGTGCTGCAGTACATGGGGTTGCAAAGAGTCAGACACTACTGGGGAACTGAACAACAACAACATCCCTACCTAGGGAACTCTTCTCAAACTTCATAGGGATTGAGAAACCTACTTTACTGGCCAGGTGCTTGTCTTACAACACTTGCACTGTGACTACCATTATTCAGTTCGCTGGTTTAATTGAATGTAACAATGGCATTACTAGGACTCAACTGGCAAAATCTGTAGAAGCCCTCCAAACATCATGGCTACCAGCATTGCTGTTGCTCCTTCTAATTTGCAGATCCACCCTTTTGGAACTAAACTCTCACCCTGTGAGATGGCCACAGGACACTCAATGAACTAGGCTCTTGCTTCTTTTGGCCCACAACTGATAAAAGGAGAGATGCTCCAATACTGTATAGCCCTAATTGCCTCAACTCATCACCAACTCAATGGACATGAGTTTGAACAAGCTCCAGGAGATGGTGAAGGACAGGAAAGCCTGGCGAGCTGCAGTCCATGGGGTCAAAAAGAGTCGGACATGACTAAGTGACTGAACAACAATCACCTCTATTAAAAATAACCATGTTTTTGGTAGAGCAATCTTTTCACAGTACATTCTCAGGAGACAAAGACCTTAAACACTGCACCTTGCAACCTAGAGATTTCATCTATTGGGATAAACACCTCCAGAATAAATGCTCTTCACTCTTGCTGAAAAGGCCCCATCAAGTGCTGTTAACCAACCCATGTGCCACAAAACTCCAAGGAAAAGACTCTTGGATTCCTGTGACACATCCAAAGAAAGCACAAAGTTCTGACTAAACACACATATCATCTGGTAACCTGAAAGTAAAGATTTCCCAGAATTGGGGGGGGAAAACTGATAAACATCTTTTATTATTGTGATTATGTAACTATTATTCATTTTGATACTCTTGTATCATGATTGATCAATAGAAAATAATAGAATTCTACATGCTTAAAACTATTTAATAGAAAAATCTATAATCATTTTTTAAAATCTAGATGCACATTAGAATTATCTTGAAAGTTTTTGAAAACTACAAATGCCCAGGTATTGTTTTCTTCTCCAAAGCTCTAGAAGTGATTCTAATGAGCAGCCATGTCTAAAAACAACTGGACTATATGATGATGGTTTACTTTTATCTAGATTGTTTCACCTTTTCTATTTCAGATTCAGTGTTGGTTTATAGTCTATGGGAACTTGAATAAAATTTGTATCCTGCTGTCATGTGGAAATTGTATACTTAATTATGTTGGATTTGTTCATGGTGCTTTTCAGGTCTACTGTATCCTTATACTTTTCAGTCTATTCACTATATTAATGTTTGAGATTTTAATATTGAAACTCTGACTAAAAATCTTAGTTTATTTACTTAGAAAATAATTGTAATATACAGTGGAACTCTATGTAGCTTTGTTCTATATTTTCCAAGTCTGCTATAAATGCATTATCATATTTCATAATTTTAAAAAATAAAGAGAAATATTTTTTAAAAACTAAAAGTTGAGTTACCATATGATCCAGCAATTTCATGCCTGGTTATATATCTGCAGAAAGTGAAAATACTAATTTGAAAAAATACACATATCCCAATGTTCATAATGGCATTACTTACAATAGTGAAGACACAAAAACAACCCAACTGTCACTCAACAGACAATTAGATTAAGATGATGTTGTCTATATCAATACAATGGCATGAAACTAGAAATCAGCCACAGGAAAAGAAATGAGAATAAAATTATTACACACTGACTAAACAGCATGCTACCAAAAACACCAATGGGTCAACAAGGAAATCAAAAAGGAAATTAAAAATACCTTGCAACAAATGACAACATAAACACAACCATACAAAGTCTATGGAACACAACAAAAGCAGTTCTTAGAGAGACGTTCAGACCAATACAGGCCTTCTTTTAAAAACAAGAAAAATCTCAAAGAAACAACCTAACCTACTGTCTAAACAAATTAGAAAAAGAAGAACAAACAAAAACTAAAGTCAGCAGAAGGAAGGATAAAGATCAGAAGGAAATAAATAAAATATAGATTAAAAAATTCTAAAAAAAAAAACATCAATAAAACCAAGAGTTGGTTCTTTGAAATGGCAAACAAAATTGACAAACCTCTGGCCATGCTCACCAAGAAGAAAAGAGAAAGAACCCAAGTAAACAAAATAAAGAGTGAAAAAAGAGAAATTTCAATTGATATCAAAGAAAATTTTTAAAAACCATAAAAGAATACTATGAACAGCCATATGCCAATAACTTTGACAACCTATAAGAAATGGGCAACTTTCTAAAAACATTCAGCCCACCAAAATTAAATCAAGAAGAAAAGATAATTTGAACAGAATTATCACTAGAAGTGAAATAGTATCTGTGATAATAATAATAATTCCCTAGAAACAAACATTCAGGACCAGATGATTTCACAGGCAAACTCTACCAAACATTCAAAGAACTTATAGTGATTCTTCTCAAATTCTTCCAAAAGACTGAAGAGGAAAGAACACTTCCAAAGACATTCTATGAAGCCACAAACACCCTGATACTAAAACCAGACAAACACACCACCAAAAGATAAATTACACACCAATATCTTTGATGAATATAGATGCAAAAATTCTCAACAAAATAACAGCAAATTGAATTCACCAGCACACAAAAAGGTCCATAGAGTCAAAGCTATGGTTTTTCTAGTAGCCATGTACAGATGTGAGAGTTGGACCATAAAGAAGACTGAGCACCAAAGAACTTAAGCTTTCAAACTATGGTGCCGAAGAATACTCCTGAGAGTCCCCTGGACAGCAAGGAGATCAAACCAGTCCATCCTAAAGGAAATCACCACTGAATATTCATTGGAAGGACTGATGCTGAAGCTGAAGCTCCAATACTTTGACCACCTGATGTGAAGAGCTGACTCATTGGAAAAGACCCTGATGTTGGGAAAGATTGAAGACAAGAAGAGAAGCGTATGACAGAGGATGAGATGGTTGGATGGCATTATTGACTCAATGGACATGAGTCATTTAAGCCAATTCCAGGTAATAGAGAAGGGCAGGGAAGCCTGGAAAGCTGCAGTTCATGGGGTCACGAAGAGTCAGACATTACTGACGGACCAAAAAACAAGAACACGAAAAAAGATCATACACCATGACCAACTGGGATTCATCCCAAGTTTATAAAGTGAGTTCAATATATGCAAATCAGTCAGTGTAATACACCACATTAAAAAAAGAAGAGTTAAAAAAACACAGGATCATCTTAAAAGATGCAGAAAAAGCATTTGACAAAATTCAACATTCATTCATGATAAGAAAAAAAAACACTTATCAAATGTGGGTATACAGAGAACATATCTCAACTTATTAAAAGCTATTCATGACAAACCTATAGTCAATATAATACTCAATGGTTAAAAGCTGAAAGCCTTCCCACTAAAATCTGGAACAAGACAAGGATACCCACTCTCACCACTTCTATTCAACATAGTATTGGAAGTATTAACCACAGAAATTAGATAAGAAAAAGAAGTAAAAGGTAACCAAATTGGAAAGGAAGCGGTAAAATTGTCACTATATGACAGGTAACATGATACTACATATAGAAAACCCTAAGAACTGACACAAAAGCTACTATATCCAATAAATGAATTTAGCAAAATAGCAGGGTACAAGATTAACAGTCAGAAATCACTTACATTTCTTTATATGAACAATGAAATATTAAAAATGGAATGTAGAGGGAGGAGCCAAGATGGCGGAGGAGTAGGACGGGGAGACCACTTTCTCTCTTACAAATTCATCAAAAGAATATCTGAACGCAGAGCAAACTTCACAAAACAACTTCTGATCGCTAGCTGAGGTCATCAGGCGCCCAGAAAAGCAGCCCATTGTCTTCGAAAGGAGGTAGGACAAAATATAAAAGATAAAAAGTGAGACAAAAGAGCTAAGGACGGAGATCCGTCCAGGGAAGCGGGTCTTTAGAGGACGTTTCCAGACACCGGGAAACCCTCGCACTGTTGGGCCTGGGGGAAGTGTTTGAATCTAGGAGGGCAACCTGACTGGGAGGGAAACAATAAATAAAACCCACAGATTATGTGCCTAAAAGCAACTCTCAGCAGAAAAGTGCCCCAGACACCCGCATCCGCCACCAGCAAGTGGGGGCGGCACGGAGAGGAGCGGGTGGCATTGCTTGGGGTAAGGTCCGGGCCTGAGTGCCCTGAGGACAATCGGAGGGAGCTTTTGTGAGTTGCCAACTTGAACTGTGGGAGAGCAGGGAAGAGAGAGAAAATTGACCGGCCCGAACACGCTGCCGGCCGTTCGCAGAACAAAGGGACCGAGAAAGTCCAGAGAAGAGCTCGCAGACTGTGGACCGGCCCAGACCCGCCGAAGGCAGGAGCAGGTTGCGGCGAGACACAGGGCGCAGGCACCCGACCGGCGCCGGCGGGGACTGGGGCTGGGGACGCAGAGGGCAGAAGGCGCAGGCACCCGACTGGCGCCGGCGGAAACCGAGATTGGGACCGCAGAAGGGAGTGGGCGCACCGCACCAGGGGAAAGTGCGCCTGTCAAGCTCCTGGCTGCCTGGACCGCTCTGACGGGGAAGGCACAAGAGCAGACGCAGCCTTTTGTTCCGCGCTTTTGTGGAACACCTGAGGGCTGGAGCTGCGCACAGCACGCGGCGCGCTCCATATAGAGCAGCCGGGACCCTGAGCAGCGCAGACGGAGAAAGCAGCATCAGCCCCTCCCCGCAGCGCCAGCCCCGCCCCGCAGCGCCAGCCCGTCCCCGCAGCGCCAGCCCGTCCCCACAGCGCGATGGAACTAGCTACCTGAATAAGAGTCCACCTCCGCCCGCCTGTGTCAGGGCGGAAATGAGGCTCTGAAGAAACCGGCAAACAGAAGCCAAATAAACAAAGGGAACCGCTTCAGAAGGGACCGGTGCAACAGATTAAAATCCCTAAGTGTAAGCTGGAACGAGGAGATATCTGAAACTGAGCCGAACCGACACTGACCTCAACAGCTCCAGAGAAATTCCTAGATATATTTCTACTTTTTTTTTTTTTTTAATAAGAAAAAAAAATTTTTTTTAAATTTTTTCTTTTTTATTTATTTTTTTTCTCTTTTATTTTCCTTTAAAATTCCCTATTACTCCCCCATCACTCCTTAACTTTCATTTTCATAGATTTTTATGATTTTTTTTAATTAGGGAAAAATCTTTTTTTTTTCTTTTTTTCTCCTTTTTCTCTTCTATTTTCTATTTTTCTTTTTCTCTTATTTCTTTTAAAGTCCTCTAGTACTCCTCTACTACTCCTTAATTTTCATTTTCAATACACTATAACCTTACCAAAAAAAAAAAGAGAAGCCCTATTTTTTAAACTGAACTTCATATATATTTTTAAAATTTTTCTGTGTGTGTTTTGGTTTTTGTTTTTAATATAGTATTTTTAAGAGTCTAATCTCTACTCTAGATTTTTAATTTTTGTTTTTCAATATATGATATAAATTGTGAACATTTAAGAATCCAATATTCAGTTCCCATTTTTATTCAGGAGTGTGTTGATTAATCTCTCCCAATCTTGACTCTGTTTTCTACCTCAGAACACCTCTATTTCCTCCTTTCCCCTTTTCTTCCCAATCCAATTCTGTGAATCTTGGTGGGTGTCTGGGCTACGGAGAACATTCTGGGAACAGACAACTGCGTAGATCTGTCTCTCTCCTCTTGAGTCCCCCTTTTTCTCCTCCTGCTCAACACTATCTCCCTCCTCCCACTCCTCTTCTTCATGTAACTCTGTGAACCTCTCTGGGTGTCCCTAACGGGGGAGAATCTTTTCGCCATTAACCTAGAAGATTTATTATCAGTGCTGTGTAGTTGGAGAAGTCCTGAGACTACAGGAAGAATAAAACTGAAATCCACAGGCAGGAGACTTAAGCCCAAAACCTGAGAACACCAGAAAACTCCTGACTACATGGAACTTTAAGTAATAAGTGACCGTCCAAAAGCCTCCATACCTACACTGAAACCAACGACCACCCAAGAGCCAATAAGATTTAGAGCAAGACATACCAAGCAAATTCTCCAGCAACGCAGGAACATAGCCCTAAACGTCAACATACAGGCTGCCCAAGGTGACACCTAACACATAGACCCATCTCAAAACTTATTACTGAGCACTCCATTGCTCTCCAGAGAGAAGAAATCAAGTTCCACACACCAGAACACCAACGCAAACTTTCCTAACCAGGAAAC